>NC_051450.1:99448-111266 GCF_001649575.2 Kryptolebias marmoratus
TGATAACAATGAGAACATTCAGACCTTGCAGTGAGCAGAACCAATTTACCTCATTCTGTCCAAAGATTCTTTTACTCGTGTCTTAGAAAAAATCTCCTGCAAACCAAGAAAGAGAAAGTTTATAAAACATTTAGATAATTTTCATTTTAAGTAATCTCACATATTAACACTTCTCTCACGTTTTAACAGCTATCAAAATTGAATAACCGGATCTTATTTTAGTATCAAATCAGATTCCTCCTCACTAATCTTAGAAGTGTATAGAGGGTTTAATAATTAGTTATAGGTATGCAAGTGTATTGATTTGCTAAGTTCACAATAAACTTTAGACTTCATCTTTCCTTGAAACATTTCCATCCCAAATCTTTCTCATTATTTTATTTATTTGAAGTGTAACTCGATGAACATCACCGTTTTAAATCCTGATTTTTAAATAAGTTTGACACTTACGGCATCTTGTTGGCTGATATCTATAATCCTGTATAAGTTGTATTTCTTAAAATTATTAGTGCTGTTATCACTTCAATGATCCACTGTATCACCTTGTGTTTATTAATATTTAGTTCTAATGATGAGCAACTAAAAACTCTTCCTACAACGTCCTCATCCATTGAATAATCCTCATGTGATGAACTTCAATCCTTTCAATTTTTGCTGTTTTAAACTGTTGTTAATTAATTATTGTACTCATGCTTTTAATTTAAATTCTGTATCCTATTTAATTTGAACTGGGCAGATTGGTGTTAATGCTGTGGGCCCTGTTTTTCCTAGCATCGCTCCTGTGGGCTGGAGTCTGAGTCCCCCCCTTTTTTCTCTCCTTCTGCCCTGACTTCCTCTCATCTCATTTCCTCCATGCTGTGTTGTGCAGCTCCTGACTCCTTGCCCTCATGTGACGTAGAGGTAGTCATAGAGAAATCTTTTCATGACAGTTAGAGACTAACACTTTCAACTTAACCCAATGCACTAAAATATACTATTTTACATATATTATAGGTCTGTTGATCATAAAATCTTAGAAACTAAAGAAAACATTGTTCCCACATACTACACAAACATCTTCTAAACTCCTGGAGTTTTTTAGGCCCAATTTCCTTTTCCAAAAAAACTCCCAGTAATAATTCCCTTTCATAAGTCAGAAAGCAATTTAGATCCAGCGTTTGACACTCCCGTACTCTGAAAGATTTAAAGTTAGTCAATTGCAGAATCTTAAAGGCATCCTGCAAACCTATTTAGTCCGGACTCTCTGAATACTGGGAGGTCAGGTATCCCATGGACTTCTAGAAGCTGTGTAGCATTTCTTCATTTAATTGCCAATCTTCATCAACAAAAATAATAACAGAAAAGGTGGACTGCACAAGGTCAGACAGATGATAGTAAATCACACTTATGACAAATAGAATCAACACTCAGACAAACGTTTAAGACTACACTTAGACAAACATAGATTTAACCTTATAGATGATTTTGCTATCGTGTCTTCTACTACTTTCTATAGAAATCATGATTATGTTTCGCTGCATAGTTTTGTGTAAATCTGTTGTAATGAATTCAGGATGAGTGCATATCACCCGTCATAAGAAATTTTGGGGAATTGGCTCCAATTTCATTCGCTAGACAGAGAACAGAAAGGGAGGGGTGACAGCGAGGGCTGTCCTCCGAGTAGAGGAAGGAAAGGAAAAGTTTGTTAGGGTCATGTTTCACAGGTCAGCTTCTCTTTACCTCCAGTTTTAACAAAATATATGACAAACAAATTGTTCTGTACCAATGTACGCTTAATCCCCTGTCACGACACAAGCATTTTTTCACACTTTCTAAATTATTTCTTGGCTTGGCTTCTTCTCTGTCTCACTTACACTCTTTTCTTCAACATACCTGCTTCCTGTTCTTTAGACATACTTTCAGTTACTTTCTATTTTAAGTGTTTCAACTGTTTTGACAAAAATCCTCCTAAGGGTTTGCAAACACTCAACTCTACTCCTCGTCTACTCCTATTGCACAGTCTGCTGCAATAAAGTCCTAGTCTTTTCTGGCTTCTTTTGCAATCTTCCTCATGTTCAGTCAGATAAGTTACTAATTTGTCTGTCTGTGTTTGTAATGGGGTCCAGAGTCCAGAACCCCACCCAGACTCATCTAATTCTTTGTCACAGTGACCCTCCATGTAACTAAACGTTTTACGTCCTATTCAGGGAGGATTTACACTTTAATGAATAGTTTACTCGTTAAAAAAAAATCAACGCTGCGCAGTCTCACGCGGCATAAAATACAAAAAAATAATGATACACGGATTATACACAATCACAGCACACAAAAATATGAAGAAATTATTGATGTGGTGTATGAAGGCTCAGGATTGTGTGTGTATATGTGTGTGAAAGAGTGAAATAAATTTGAATGAACAATCAAATGGGTTTCGGGTTTTGGTTTTTCCTTTTGGTTTCACGTGTTTCAGTTTCTAGCACACCTGTCATTAGTTTCTTGATTATGTTTGTTTTGTATTTAAGAGCACCGTTACCTCGGTTGTTTGTTGGGTCCTCGTCTTTTGCACGTCTCTGACACGTCCTTTGTGAACCGTTCATGTCCTTTGCTCCAAGATGGTTTTGTAACTTGTGCAGGCAGCACTTTAGGCTACGTTTCCAGATACGTATTTTTGTAAATTAAGAGTTTTTCACTTACCTGCTGCATCCTGGTCCTCCCTGCTCATGAGGAACAGAACGTGACAGCCACGACCATGACAGAGATACGGAAGTGCAGAATTTTTTTCTTGATCATCTAAAGCAAACAATGAAAATATTACAAATATGACTAAAATTGTTTTAAACCCAGCTTTTAACCAGCCTTGAAGCAGCATTACATTTGTAAATCTGGAGCGTGAAGAAAGTCTCAAAAGTCACACACGTAGGCAAGCTGATCCTTACACTCATGTTGAATGATCCATTTGCAGCAGGCTGTTTGTGCACATGTATTTGGCAATTATTATGTGTAACATATACTTGTGCAATTCAAGATTTTCAACATTTGAAAAACCGTTTATGCATTTGTGAAACTTGTTGTACATTTTTATGAATTCTGTTGAGACTAGTTTATCCATAGATATTTGTTTTAAACTTTTGTACTTTTCAACATTAATGCCACAGAAATAATGCTTGACTAGTGTTTTACTGACCTGATCATGATAAAAGGACATATTGGAACTGAGATGCGTGACTTTCAAAAAGGCTTTCAAGCCATTGCAAAGTTCAATTGTTATCTCTTCAGATCCTGTTTGTTCACCTTTACACTGAATGTGAGTGTTTTTGTATCATTAAACCCTCTCAATAAACACACAATGCACACACAGTTCAGCATCTGAATGGCTCAGGCTCTAATTTCTTTCTCCAAACTCTGACCATTGTTAGAGTTTGTGTTCTCTTGTCTGAACGTTCAACTTTTATTTTAGTTTAACATACTTTCAGCTACATGACCTGAGATTCCTTTTAGCAAATAAGTATGATTTGACTGAGGAAAATACTGATGCATCACAGCAGAACATAGAACTGCAACAATTAAATGTACTCCACCAATTATGCTATGATTTTTCTTCTTTAGAAGCTTGTCAACACATTGTAATACAACTGCAGTTCTGAAAAAGTTGAGATATTGTGTAAAAAAAATGTAAATAAAATCACAATGTAATGATTTGCACATCTCATAAAGCCATATGTAATCATAATGGAATGGAACATAGTGAACATATCAAATGGAAAAAATAAAAAATTGTGGGTATGTATATATATATATATATATATATATATATATATATATATATATATATATATATATATATATATATATATATATATATATATATATATATATATATGTGTATGTGTGTGTGTATATATACATATAAAAAGCTCCATCTTGCCCTGTTTGTTCCACATGGGCGGTTCCACTGTCACTCTACCAGAGGCCTTGGAGCTTGAGGGTTGTCTTCAGTATCTTAGCTGTTCCTAGGACTGTGCTTTTCTGGACAGAGACCTCTGAGGTTGTTCCTGGGATCTGTTGGAGCCACTTTTCTAGTTTGGGGGTCACAGCACTGAGTGCTCCGATGACCACTGGTACCACTGAGGCCTTGACTTTCCACAACTTCTCTATTTCAGCCCTTGGTATTTCTCCAGCTTCTTGTGCTCCTTCTACCTGATTTTACAGTCACTTGGGACTGCTACATCTATCACCACTGTTTTCTTATGTATCTTGTTGACCACCACAATGTCCAGTTGGTTAGCCATCATGGTTTGCCAGTCTGGGTCTGGAAGCCCCACAATATCTTATCAGTATCCACCGGTAGGATTTGTTGATATCAGCCACTTTCTCAATCTGCTAGTGGTACATGCCATGCAGGAGCCTATCTTTCCATGATGTTTCCTCTTTTTCCTCTTCTGCATTGGGATTCTGCTGCCTGGGACATTCACTTAGCAGATAATCATTGGGTGCTTCCTTCTTGATGTACTCCAGGATCTTGGTTGTTTCATCATGTATAGTGGCTCTGATGCTCACTACTCCTCTGCCTCCCTCCTTTCTCTTAGTGTCCAGTTTCAGGGTGCTGGAAATGTGCATGTGTCTTTGTTGTTCAGTAACTCTGTGACACGCCTTTCATTAAAATTATAGTTCTGGGCAGAATGACAGTTAAAGAGTGAAAGCACACAAAGAAAAAAAACACAAAATGTTTCCTCTCTCTCTAATCTAACATCTAATTACAGCCTGAGCAGAATTAATCACTCCACTTTTTGGTTGTGTTCCTCTTGTTTCTGCAGGCGCATCGATTACAAGCTGAAGAGGCAGGACAGCACCAAAACCCTGCTGATCAAAAGTGAACAACTGCTGAGGATTGAGGATCACGACTTCGCCATCAGACCAGGCTTTGGAAGTCAGAATCACACACACACACAAATCAAACATGCACACTCTTAGTCTTAGACACAAAGGCTCTCCTCATTTCATTCCTGATCCCTGATGATTTAATCCACTCACTCTCGCATCATTTACCGCAGAAATCCCCCTCCTCCCCCTCCCACCTTGATGATGACAGCACCGCAGTTTGATGATGGCCACTGGGTCACCCAGACAACGGATGTGTCAGTCCAAGAACGCTGACCCAGATTGCACCATTGTGTGGCAGCACGTGTGTTAATGCATTTTGGGAATGCAGCAGTGAGCTCACTCAGATGTGGTTGTGAGCCACTCTGTGTGTGTATGTGTGTGTTTGTGTGTATTGTGTGAGTCGGGGGGATTCGTTGGCTTTAATCTGGATTATTTTCCAAGTCTGGAGCAGATGGAGGGGTGGGAAACAAACTGTCATAGGACAATGTATTCCTGCAGACGTGAATTCATACAGAATTGTTCCATCATATGCATTGTTGAATCAAATACTATGTCAACTAAAACCTTTTGTAGTTTATAAATGCAATAAATCAGTTTCTTTTTTATGTATCATGAAGAGATGTTAAATTGAAAACTAAGTGAGAACATTTAGGACCAGTCCCATTTTTTACTCCTAAATCTGAGTTTACCCTTAGCCCTTATTTCTAAATTACAAGTGGTCAAATTCTTCAGCAAAATGGTACTTCTTTTCTTGAAGCTAACTGTCAGCATTTTTTTTACCTAAATAGTTGTAACAAAGTTTTTATTCAACTCTCAGTTGGTGTGATCTGCTCTGCTCTGGCTGCAGGCATCCTTTGTAACCAAGAAAGCTGAGAAACAAAACAAAACAAAGCTGTTTCAACACGTGGAAATACTGATGAATCAAGTTGTATTCCCTATAAAGAGTGAAAATGAGTTTTGGTTTTCATTATTCAAGTGTGTGTGAAAAATCTCAGTTTGTAGAGCCAGATAGCCCTGCCATTCCCCCCTCTTCCTAGATCAGAAAAAAGATCAAGACATTCCACCTTATCCAATGAATGAAATCGAACAAACAGGACTAAGTGATTAGAACATGGGATGAGTATGGGCTTGTAGCCAGGCTCTATAGATGGATGTGGGGAGAAAAACAGTCATGTTTCAAATAGATGACCTTAAAACTGCATGAATTGGGCTTTTGTTATATCAGAAGAGTATTTTTGAGCAGGTTGTAAGGTTGGTCTTCTATTAAAACATCTTAATGTTTCATTTTGGGATGTGTTCAATTAGCCAAACAAGTAAAACATGCAGGATAGTGGCTCTCCGGGACCAGGGTTGCCTACCCCTGCTCTCTAAGGGCTAATATATCATGTGGGATCTCACAATTTAATGTGACATCAGACAGGATGTTGTTTTCAAGGAATGACCAGCTACAAATTTTTAATTTTGCATTAAAAGAGGATCGTAGGGTAAACTCTGGCAGAAAAGTTAATGAGTGATGTGGAAGGTGATGGGTGAAGTGCATTCCTTCAACAAATGCTGATCCTTCAACAAGTCACTGGTTTGCTTTTAATGCCTATGCACTTAAAAAAGAAGCTGCTTTCTGTAATTTAACTTTTTATTTCACCACACACACACACACACACACACACAGAAGTCGTCAGTCTGTGGTTTGGTCTGCAGTTCAGGGTGGAGACAGCAACAGCACCACTGTCTGCAGCATTTCTTTGCATTATAATTTTACATAGTGAGAAAAATCTCAAAGATTTCCTCCTTCAGATGAACCTGTAGCTGCTGTGTGTTTGTCTGAAGACAATTTAAAACCACCCCCTCACTCAGATGCCTTAGAAGAAGCCTATGAGCCAAAAATACACCATGTGACATTCTGGATTATTTTGTGTGTGTGCTCACACCTTTTAATGTTTTTATTCTCAGCTCAATCTTTAAAGGAAGCCTGTAAAGCTACATTTATCCCTGAAAACTTTGATTTCTGTTTAGTCTGTCTACATTTGTGCTACACACTCTGACTGAGAATGCTGGGATTCTTTCAGGGCTTTCGTCCATCTGGTTTCCTGCTAAGTTTTGGTATATTTTGGCTGCAGCTCCTCACTGCGTGACCTGCTTTAGCACCAGCTTCAGGTGACTGATACTGTTTCTAATCTACAGATACAAAAATCCTAATGAAAACAGAATCAATCTTAGGAAGCTGTTGACAATGCCTATAGTGTTAAAAACAGTCCCTCTAACATGAGATTCCCAACATTTTAGGAAAGTGGAAAGTCTTTTGATTCAAATTAAAACTGTACTGTATCACAAATCTGCTGAGTACTTTCAGTTGGTGGGGGGATTTGGGGTCCCTGAACCAGATCAACAGGGGAGGCATCCAAAGGCCCTACAAAATGCAAAGGTTCACACATATCAATAATAATAGAGCATGTGAATTTAAAGGCATTTTATTTGTGTTTTTGACCATATAAAGGCCCAAGTTCAGGTTAAATCACATATTGGAACTAGAGATACTCAGAGAGCTCAAACCTCCACCAAGACCACAGCATGGTTTAAAAAAAAAGTGCGATCTGATCATAATCTGGATCACCACCAAAATTTTAGTCATTGTTTTTTTGTGATAACTTCAACATTTCCTGAAAATTTTATCCAAATCAGTTTTATAGTTTTTACATGATCTGGCTATTAGACAGACAGACCAACAAACAGACACAACCGAAAACATTATTTCTTTGGCAGAGGTAAAATCAACAGGCATCATCTTTGCCTGTTGATGGGAGCTGTGAAGTTTAACATTTCTACATTACACTGTTGCAGAATTAGAGCACTAGGTAAACTGTGATGTTGACCTTTGACCAGATCACCACCAAAATTGAATCACTTGTTCCTTGTACCATGTTTGATATTTCCTGAAAATTTCCTGAAAATCTGTTAATAACTTTTTGAGTAATCTTGTGCACCGACAGACAAATAAACACTACCAAAAATAACCTCCTTGGTGGACTTAAAGATCCTGTTTTTACTGAGGCTGTTTGCCAAAAGAAGTGGAATGCTCCCTCTGGGTCAGGGATGAGTCTCTGTCTCAAACAGAGGGGTTTAAGTATCTTAAAGTCTTGTTTACAAGTGATGATAAGATGGGGAGGAGATGGATTGGATCAGGGCCTTTTCCTCAGTAATAGGGTGGTGCTTTGGTTTGTGGTGGTGAAGAAGGGCTTAAGTCAAAAGGAAGTTCTTAATATACATTATTAGTCCATCTAAGTTTTAGCCCTCCCCTATGGTCATGAGGTTTGGATCATGACCAAAAGAACAAGATCCCAAATACAAGCAGCTGAAATTAGGTCCCTTTGTACAGGGGCTCGGCTCAGCCTTAGAAATAACATTAGGAACTCTGTCATCTGAGGGGAGATTGGAGTAAAGCTGCTGCTCCTTGGCCTTGAAAGGAGTCTGATTAGGATGCATCCTGGGCACCTCCCTTTGGAGGTTTGAAGGGGCAGACCCAGACTGGGAACGCCTTAGGATCCCCCAGGAGGCGCTGGAGAGTGTTGCTGGGAAAAGATAGGTCTGGGTTTCCCTCCTGGATCTGTTTCCTCCTTAACCTGACTATGGAAAAGCAACAGAGGATGACTAGATGCATTGATAACTGAATGGACAAAGGCTTTTTCTTTTTGAAGAAATCCCCCCCATTAACTTTTAAAATATTTTTTTCAGGAAACAGCCTTAAAACTAACCTAAAAATGAACCAATTTTTGCTCCACATAACTGCATCCAAAAGTAATATTTTCACAGCAAGTAAAACAAGTTCTTCCACTGATTATGACTGAGGGAAAAGTTAAGATTTGACTCTATGTTATTGGAAGATTCATATTTCAGAAAATGTCTTTCACATTCATTTAACATGTTCAAATGTAAAAGTCATTGTGGTTTTTCTGTAAGGGGGAAACGCAATGGGAGATACAGATTAATTTGGAAATCTTTAATTCAACCAGTGTGAAACTCTTCATGATTGCATTACATTTATTGCATCCAAGCTGATCAACCAACAATCAGGGGTGTCACCTTTTCACACATCTAGTTTTACATAAGTCACCTGTTTGTATAAATTCAAAGCAGTTTAAAACACTAAATAGTTCTGCCTAGCTGTGCTTCAAGAGATGTTTTCTTTGTTTATTTAATGTTAATTAAATTTTTGTATTAGTTTGAAAAGGATTTGTGGAAACAACAAAATGCACCAAAAAAGAATCCATTGGGGGTTTTTCCTTGACTTCAGTTTTTGTTTGTGTCAGTGGTGGTTGGAGGATTTGGATCCAAACACACACGAGGAGCTCTAAAATAAAACAAATGTCTTAAAAGAAAAAACAACAACAGGCTGGTGTGGCAGCAACAAACTAAATAACAAAAAATAAAAAAAACACCCTTAGACTGAGAGGGCCAAAAGACAGGCACATAAGGAAATCTGGGTAGTGCATGTATGCAACAATGAACCAGAGAACTGGGTTTTAAAGACAGGGGCTGATGAGGAAGTGGACACAGGTGAACTGATTAGCAACAAGGAACAGGTGTGGGCGTTGAGGCAGCCTGACAAGGAAGCTACTGAGGGAGAGTGAGTGATGGCACAGGGTGCAGACTGCACAGCAGGGAAAATACAAAACATAAATCACAAGACTCAAAAGGAAGCTATAGAACTACATGAGAGAATAAAACCTAATACACAAGAACCTAAAAAAACTAAACAGGTGGTAAATCATAAAAACACAGACTTACAAAAATCATAAACTTAATATAAAAAAATAACTCAACTACCCAAATCCTAACAGTTTGATTGTTTATTTCATTTTTAAAGATTATTTATTGCTCTTACTAAAAGATAAACCCTTTTTTTCAGACTAAACTTTCACTTATCAATCATTTGTTTGACCAGACTGATCACACAAAGTCTTTGTTTTATTATCTGACTGAAATTTGCTAACATAAGGTAACTGTGTAAATATCCTGCAGGTACCGGGCTGTTACTATGTTTTAAGACCAAAATTTGTTCTCTAGAATGACGTCTAAACATTGCATAACATGATAAATCCCTTTTATTAATGAATGCTTGAAAGATTTTGTTGCCCTAATATCAAATATTTGTCTAAATTTAGTGTAACGGTTCAGCAACCAAAACTATCAAATGACTCTGGTGCAATTCTTGTAGTTGACATTTGAAAAAAATCTAGTTTTCCTTATACATGTTTCTTTATCTTCTGGTTCTGGATGTTCCTTCCATGTGTTAGACAAACTTCATAGACAAATGCCAATGTCACTCCTGCACATGTTTATGTAAAATAATCCTACTTTGTTTCTTTAAACTTGCTTTTTCTCTGTGTTAAGTGGAAATTATGAAGTAGTAAAGGGATGAGAAAGTGAAAGAGCTGCTGTTCATGTTTTTCCCATCAATGGCTGTTGTCACGGCGACACTGAGCATTGTGTCTGCTCTGCTGGTGGTGTTTACAAGTCTCCAACACAAAGCTGAGCTATGGCAGGAGCTTTATGGGCCCTGCTTTCACATGAGCTTCAATAAATAAAGTGTTTACTGTGCTGTCAGTCTGCTAACATTCATGCTAAATTAACACACCGCCTGGAACACTTAAAAAAAAACACAGTCACACTGAAGTAGTTTTCTCTTTGCCAACCATGGTGGCGAGGGTAAAAGTGTTATCTACTAAACCCCATTCAGACACACGTAAAAAAAAAATTTTAAAAATCAGAAAATAAGAATATGTGTGAGAGTTACTGTGCAACAAGCAGACAACCCTTTACCACTCCACCTCAAAAAGCTCAAGAAGCCTGGAAAAGACGTACCCAAATTAAATTAGATGCTATTCTTCAGCCGTTTGTGGTTCAAACTAAAGATTAGGATCCATGTGAAGTTAACACTTCAATGTTTTGCCTGAGCAGTCAAAATGATTGTAACTTTAACCCTCTCAGGCTCAAATTAAGTTTTAGTAACAGGAAAAATCAGATATTTGGGGATATCATCTGAGTAAAATAAGGCTCATAAAATATGAATGTGGAGTAATTAGGTATATGCAATTCGCTGTTGCAAATCTGCAACGTCTGCCTTGAGAGGGTTAACCAATTAGTAGTTATTGAAGTGAAAACATAGATTTCAAGCATTTTTTTCTCTCCTAGATTTTTCTCTTTTTTTTATCAAGTCACTGTGCATGGAGGAAGGGTGTTGAGACAGGAAAAACCAAATAAGGCTGTAGAATGAAGTTTTATTGTTGTGGAGTTCAAATTTTAGAAAATTAGCACAAAAGAATCACTATAGTGGATATGTTTTTCTGAGGGAAAGTCCAGGTCCTATCTAAACTGTGCCAAATGGATATGTAACTTCAGAAAGCTCTAACTCCTACATGCTTCAACATACAGGCGTCAGTGAGGGCTCAAATGAAAGCTGACGCTGAGGCGAATCCAGTTCTGCAAATGAAGTCACTCTCAATATGATTATTATACAGTAGAGGATAAATAAACACAATAAAATACTTATTTTTTTCTAAAGTACATCATAAAAAATGTCTGAAAACAAGTTCAATTTGTCAAAACGTGTATTTACTGAAAAAATATGAAAAAGTAATTACATTGAAACAAACTACTGCCACACATAAACTATTTACAAACCATTTCACTGTTTTTACTTCAAATTCAGTATCCATTACATATTTTTAGGGTGCCCCCTTTAGTTGCACAAACCTCCGGAGCTTCGCTGACGTCACAGCTGCCACCCGCTCCGAATGCTCATTCAGCTCTTCCCGTTCCCGACAAAAATAATATAAAAAAAAACAACAATTCGTTATTCATTAGTTATAAATACATTCACACACACACAAAACAAAAATGGCGGTGCTTCGTCATGTCCGCCCGGACTACGGTGTCTGCCCTGGCCAAAATGTCCAACTGT
>NC_051450.1:111734-116561 GCF_001649575.2 Kryptolebias marmoratus
GTCTTTAGCATGATACATATAGTTACTATGTTCGAATATGAACCTAACTCACAACTATCCGGACATTTAGCACACACACCGATAAACAAAGCGCCATCTATAAACAATGAGTAACATATAAACAGTAAGCAGCATATAAACAATGCGTACTTGTGAAAAAAAAGGTTAGTACTTACTGATCAGGGACGTATTATCCTTCGAGAAAGGCATCGCTCTTTTTATCAGATATATCCCGGTCTAAAAAGTCACTGTTTCTTTTCTTCACCAGCTCCAGAACTTCTTCTGTTATGTATTTTATCTTCTTTGGTCATTTTGCCACCTTTTTTGTCGAAAAAAGTAAAAAAAACAGTCTTCACAGCATTTATGCGCAGGACGCATGAAGCAGACTCTCTGTTACACCGTTATACGCAGACTGATTTGGGAGTCATGAAAAGTTGCGACCCCCCTCCTAGAAAAATCACGTGACCGGAATTTCACTGGCTACCCGCCTGTGGTGTCAGAACCCGCTTGGGAGCTGACTGACCGGAGCTATATGCTTGCAAATGAGGGGAGGAGACTTTCATGACTTTACGCATGGGAAATTAGAGGGGCTCTAGGGGGGGCAGAGAGCAACCTAGTTGGTCAGACGAAATGTCAATCAAAGGCGGCACCAAAACACTGCTATTTTGAAATTTAAGTTAATAAAAACAATAAATGTAGCAAAAACTGTACAGATTCAAATAGGAAACGCAGTAAAACGGCCCGCGGGCGGGCCACCGCCTGTTAAAGGTTTACAGAAAAAGTCCACTAGAATCTTTTTAATCCTTCGGTCTTTAATTTTCTATAAAATGATCCATCTTTACAAAACTCTTCTTACAGACTGGGTTTAAACCAGCTATTGCTTTTTTAGGCCCTGGCAAAATTGTACCTCTCTGCCGTTTCATGTTCCTACATCTTCCTGTCTGACATGGATTGGTGGGGGGTGGGGGGGTATTTTTAAGGTGGTCATTGTCCCTCTCAGCCCTCTTGTACCACTGACTTTATTTTATTATTTGTCAATTTATCATTTTTAATTTGTTTTATTTACTTTTTTATTTTATCTGCTTAGTTTTACTCTTTTATTAGAATAACATGTTTTGTTGCTTTGTGTTTGCTTAATTTATTTATATCACTTTATCACAATTTATATTCATTTATTACACAGCGCTTTGGGTGAACTTGTGTGGTTTTTTAAACATGCTTTATCAATAAGATAGCATTGCCTTGTACACAGGACTTCTTGTAGTCCCTGTCCCTGTTAGGCCTTTGAATAAAACTATGCTCAAGGACCTGAATACCAAAAAAAAGCTAAACGTCTAAAACAGAGAAACCAACAACAAATTAAAGACTAAGAATTCTTTAAAAACAAAATACGCTTCTCTAATTTTCTGATTGCAGAGGATGGAAGAGAAGCAATTAGGTCCAAAGAGCTGCAGAGCTTAAATGCAGTAACCGCAGCTGGGCCAACGCTGTCTTTAAAACATCTTGTTCATCCATCCATCCATCGATCTTCTTCCGCTTATCCGGGGTCGGGTCGCGGGGGTAGCAGCCTAAGCAGGGAGACCCAGACTTCTCTCTCCCCAGCCACTTGATCCAGCTCCTCCGGGAGAATCCCAAGGCGTTCCCAGGCCAGCCGAGAAACATGTATGGGGCTTTCAGACGGACCCTAACAGTCCGGGCTCCACTCTACTCGGCTCGCTTTGCGAGTGTTCACATCTGCATTTTTTCGCACTCGGTTCCTGCTTTTTCAGTACCTGCTTCGGCCAGCCGGGCCAGCCCTGCTTCGTGGCCGGCGCAAGCTTAGCTTCTGTTCACTCATTGGTCGTGGGTGACCAGATGCAAGCATAAAGCGCGAACGGTAGGAATATAAACAACAGCGTTAGCTTACCCTGCAACATTTATGCCATCTGTCCCCCAGCTGAAGGCGCTGTAAAGCCTGAAATCTCCGGTGGATAACAGCTGTCCTACTCCGCGCAACAATCGCGGCATCCAGAGCATTTCTTCCATTGTGCCTCTCTTTCTGAAGTCTCAGGAGAATCCCCATAAGTTTTAAAAACAGCAACAACACAGGGCCAACGTTGTCCATAGTGCTTTCGTTGTTTACACAACTTGCGCTAAATTTCGGTAGCGCACCCCCCCTCACCGCGGCCCCGTCCCCTGGAACACAAGGAGGCGTTCCTCTGCTACCGACCAAACTGGCTCGTGTGAACGCGATGCATTCTTTATCAAGCTGAGCCGAGTAGAGCCGAGTAGAGCCGGACTTCTGAATTAGGGTCAGTGTGAAAGAGGCAATAGTCCCTCCAGCGTGTCCTGTGTCTTCCTCTGGGGCTCCTCCCGGTGGGCCGTGCCCGGAACACCTCACCAGGGAGGCATGCAGGTGGCATCTTAATCAAATACCCGAGCCACCTCAACTGGCTCCTCTCGACGTGGAGAAGCAGCGGCTCTACTCTGAGTCCCTCCCGGATGGCCAAGCTTCTCACCCTAACATCTTGTTCTACATTTAGAATCTTCTTCCAGAAGGAAGAAGCTGAAACTCCCTATAAAGGGGATGGAAATCATAATTAAACATTTAGCTTTTTTTTTTTTAAAAAAAGAGTATGTTGTAAAAACCTGAAAAAAAAGTGTTCTTGAAAGTTAAAAAGATGAACTATGAACATGAATTTACACATTTTAATCAGTGTGAACTGAACTCTGATCTTTTTCTTGGGAAGGGTGAACTTGCACAAAATTGTGCTAATATTATTGAGTTAATTAATACTAAAATGGCTTTTAATGCATGTTTTCCTCCAAACAAGTGCAGCTGCTGGCCTCTACTTCTATTGTTGTTGTGCAGCTGGGCTGTTTATTTCAAATTTAGCTGGAGACAAATCCCAAAAACAGCCTCAGAGAGTGACAGCATCACTGGCTTGTTTTCTTCCTGTGTATTCTGCTTCCTGTCAGGCTTTACATAATGCACCCACTGACAGGAAGCTTTTAGGAGTTTAAAACAGAAGTCAATTTATCATTGAAGCTCATGGTGGAGGCAGGGAGGATCATCCGTTTCATCTACAAGCCATAGAACAAATCCTAAAATTAGCCAAGTAAACTTACATACAATTACAAAATCGTCAAGCTTTGCTAAAGTCGGCTGTGGGACGGGCAAACATCCTGAAAACCAAACATCTTCAGCTCCTGATGGTTTTGTCAAGGCAGAGAGAAACACAGACTGGGTAGCTGTTGTGGAAGCTTTTTGTTTGTTTGGGTTTTTTTGTTTTTGTTTTTGGGGGGTGGGGATTTGTGCTGTTTAGCTTTTTTCTGCTCCGTTTGTGGGCACAGATCAGGTTTATACATGCTTAATCTGCTAATGAGGAGGGGGAGGGCTGAGAGCAGATGTTGTTGGCTGTGGTGAGCTTGTGGCAAAGACAAAGAATGTCACAAACCAGAATGAGGTTTGCAGGCCAGAACAGAGGATTGGATTAAAGAATGAGATGACTCACTGACTGATATTTCTTTCTCTCTTCTATAGTGAGACACAAGTTTAATATTTTTGTTAATTGTTGGAGTAGAATATAAATGCTAACAATCACGGATTAATTTTTAGCTTTAGAAAGATTACTGGTGTATTCATTTTGTATAGCTTGTATTTCTTGCTTCAGAGGTGATGAACAGGTTGACTAATAAGGTCAGGCAGGAGTCCTAATGTACTGGTGTTTGCAGATGACACTGTGGTCTGTAGTGAGAGTAGGGGGGATGTGAAGGAAAGTCTGGATAGGTAGAGGTATGCTCTGGAGAGAAGAGGAATGAAAGCCATCTAGACAGAGTGCATGAGTGTGTATGAGAGGGAGACAGGTGGAACAATGAAGCTACAAGGAGAAGTAAAGGTGTTGAAGGTAGATGAGTTTAGGGGATCAACGATCCAAAGCAGGAGGCACAAGAGAGGTGAAGAAAAGAGTGCAGGCAGGGTGGAGGGGATTGAGATAAGAGTAAAGAGGATTTGTGACACAAATACAGCTGCAAGAGTGAAAGGGGATGCTTACATGATGATAGTAATTTTTGTTTGGAGACTGTGGCATTAACAAAAAGACAGGAGGCAGAGCCAAAGGTGGCAGACAGGAAAATGTTCAGATTTTTAATGTGAGTGACCAAAATGGACAGGATTAGAAACAAGTACATCAGAGGGACAGCTCAGTTTGGAGACAAAGGGCACCTGTCTACTTCCCCACAAACAATTATGGTGTCACATGAGCTCTCCTTTGAAGCATGAAAGAACATATTCCTTAAAACATGTTAGAAAGACCTGCTGCAGTTCGCCTACAGAGCTAACAGGTCTGTAGACGATGCTATTAACCTGGCCCACCATTTCATCCTGCAACATCTGGACATCCCAAAAGCCTATGTCAGGATCCTGTTTGTGGACTTCAGCTCTGCATTCAACACAATCTTGCCACACCTGCTCCATGATAAGCTCTCTCAGCTTAGTGTGCCTGACTCCATCTGCAGGTGGATCACCAACTTCCTGACGGATAGGCAGTACGTGCGGCTGGGGACGACCATCTCAGAGACTCAGACCATCAGCACCGGTTCACCCCAGGGCTGTGTACTTTCACCTCTGCTCTTCTCCCTCTACACCAACTGCTGCACCTCCAGCCATGAGTCTGTAAAACTGATTAAGTTTGCGGACGACACCACTGTCATCGGTCTGATCTCGGACGGGGACGAGTCTGCTTACAGGACGGAGGTGGATCGGCTGGTGTCTTGGTGCAACTCAAACAACCTGGAGCTTAACACCCAGAAGACGGTGGAGTTAATTGTGGACTTCAGGAAAGCCAT
>NC_051450.1:118601-120645 GCF_001649575.2 Kryptolebias marmoratus
GTTTGTTTTTTTTTTTTTTTTTTTTTTTTTTTAGAAAGCTGTGTTCAGTTTCACTTGCCACACTCAAGCCTGTTTACTTCCAGACTTGTAGAATCAAGAAATGGCTAAATGGTGTCGTTATCCACAAATGGAGAAAACATAGAACAGTGGTGAACCCTCCCATGAGTGGCCGATCAACCAAAATGACTCTAAGAGCTCATCAACATTTCATCCTGGAGGTCCCAAAAGAACCCAGAACAACATTTAAAGCTCTGCAGGCTTGACTTGGCTCAGTTAAAGTCAGAGTTCATGATTTAATAATAAAAAAGAGACGAAGGGCAAAAATGGCTTTCATGGAAGGAAAAACCACTAAGGAAAAACCACTGCTGAGCAAAAAGAAAACAAACAAAACAGACCTGGGAGATTTGTCAAAACTGATGGAACCATGAATTCTGCTCTCTACCAGAAAATCCTGGACGAGAATATCTGCCCATCAGTTTCTGAGGAGTTGATTTAAGAACACTTGGGTTTTGCAGCAAGACAATGATCTGAAGAAGCAGCAAAAATCCTCCACATCATGTCAAAGGCTCATCACCAGTTATCACAAAGGCTTGATTGCAGTTATTGCTCTGTTATATGGAACAGCCAGTTATTAGGTTTAAGGGGGAAACTGCTTTTTCACTCTAATCCAGAATGATTTGGGCTGCTTTTTTCCTTTAATAAATGAAATCATCATTTAAAGACTGTATTTTGTATTTACTAAGTTTTTATTTAAACCCATATGAGCCTGGAAACTGACTTCAGATTCTGTTTATGTAAATTTGTGAACAGCAGATTTATTTATTGTGTTGTTGTCGTCCATCCAAAGGGGAACAATAACAATGAAAGCTGTGCTGACTTCACTTCCTATTGCTTCCCTTTGTCTGATCTGTGACCCCTCGAGTTTCCATCCTTTTACACTCAGCTCTTGAGAGCTATGAGAAAGAAAAATGATGCAGAGAAAGACTTAGTGATGGCAATCCAAACTGGAAGGATAAAATCAGTCTGCCTCAAATGTGAGACAACAAACTCTTACTAACATGCTGCGGGAGGGAACAACAGAATTTTGTTGTTTGTTTTTTTTCCAGTTTTTGTGCATTAATACAAAGCAAGGTTACTTTTAGCTTTAAAGTAACATCTAATGTCTGAAGCTGATTTAAAACAGTCTACCATCTGAAATACTAAAAGTCTACTTAGTTTGTTTCATTTTTTACTAGCCACTGGCACACAGAACACAAGTGGATTTGAAATGGTTTTTATTTAAACCCATAATTTTTTACGAATCGAATCATTTTAAAGTGTCATTGCAATATGAGAGAAAGAGACAGAAAATCAGCAACACTGCAACAATCTTTTTTAAAGTAATATAAACACTTTATCTTAATGTCTTAAAATTCCACAAAGTAAGTCAGAGCGACAAAGTTTTGGTTTTAAAAGAAAATTTTTAAGTCTGAGACAAAAAATGTAGACCTACTATCTGACTTTATGAAAAATAATTTGTTATCTGATGGAATTTATATTCGTACTGTAGGTGTCCCTGCACTGACCTCAACATAAAAGTGTAAAAACAGAACTAGAAAGTTCCTGGAGAAACTTTGACGGGGCCTGCCATGTTGTGCGTTTGTGCTGAACCAAGATGGCTCCAAGAGCTGATAAGTTGCAGACAGGAATCATAAAGTGCTGATCCTTTACACGAGAGAAGTCCACCTCTGAAGTTTGATCTTTCTAGTGTAAACTGTTGTAGAGTTGGAGCTCACGGGCTTTTCTGACCTTGACCTTTGACGTTGAACTCCTTAGCATGGCTCCCTGACCCATGAAGGTTCTAGTTGTGATGTTTGACCTTTCTAAGTTAAACGGTTTCCATGTTAGAGCACACACGTTTCAGTCTGAATTTCTTACCCCGCTAGCTTTGGCGGTCATCTTGATATTTTAACTTTGCACTCAGCATGCGATAGGACTCTGTCTCAGCTACTACCATATCAAATTTCAGCTCCATATGTCTAAAAATGACTGAGTTAAAGCTGAA
>NC_051450.1:124478-149526 GCF_001649575.2 Kryptolebias marmoratus
GTGCAAATATTAGTCTGACAGCATGATTTACATGCTTCTTGTCAAGACTGTTAAACTATGTCTCCCTGGAAGCTGGAGTACAGGTGTGCTCTGAGAAATATCTACCTACAAGCTCTGGAAGGCAAATATTTTTAAAGAAGCTTTGTGCTTTTTGTAGATGTGGTTCCCAGAATTCCTGATCTGGGAAGACACGGACGATAGCCATATCTTTCTCAGTGCACACAACAAGGTCACAGTGGTTTGACTTTGTCACGAAAATCTCAGTTTGTACCTGTGTATAATATGGATGATGTTTCTTCAGGTGAAGTTCATTGCCAGACAGCTGAAGGAAAAAGTTTTTGTCGTTTGCATCGACAGCCTGCTGGATGCAGGATGTCCTGTATTTGTAAGGACACTTTATCTCCAGGCAGCCATTCCCACAGCAGTCACATGTTGTGAGTCCATCAGGAGATGCTCCAAGTTCAGGGAAGTCGGTGTTTATAATGAAACCACATGATTTAACTTTTTGATTTTTGTGACGAGCTCTAATTTTAATGTAAGCCTTTTGTGCATCACCCTCATGATTCACACCCCATTTTGTTTGCACTGTAGACACAGTGTTCCCTGGGTTCCACACCTGTTTTACAACTGTTAGTGCTGGCCTTTCCAAACTGGTGGCAAATACAGCATGCATAGTGGATGATGTAATTTGTCCAGCTCGACATTCATACCAGGCAGAACACTTGTGCTGCAGTCTTGTGTGCTTTTCGATCGCTTCTGCCTGCTCATCAGTCACTGCTGCAACATCTTTGTATTTTTCACAGCACTGCAAAATAGCTGACAAGTCATGAGACTGCATGTTGTTGTACAGAGAAGCAAGTGACTTAGGTAACATAATTGACTGTTCTGGTTTGTGTGTGAATAATGTGTAATATTTTTCCATTCCTGACAAACCAACAGCCTTACTGTGCTCTAATAGCGTGTCAAGCAGAGGACATAAATCTTTCAGATTAGCAGGTGGGATTTTTCTTTTTTGTGGACAGCTTCTTCTGGCTGGCGTTGAGACTTCAGCTTGGATTTTTTTGTCAAGTGTTGTCTTTTGAGAAGCTGAAGTGCTGTAGTCAATTTTATGGCCAACTTCAGGGTGAATCTTTTTCAGATTGCCAGGTAACATCCAGTATGCTGGCTCATCTGTAACAGTTTTTGTGCCTCTTATCCTCACTGTTGCTTCCACCTTAAAAAGTAGGGCACCTACATGGGTGCAAGTCTCTGCTAGCCCTGCCATGCATGTGCAATGTGCACACTCAACAGTGCCACTGTTGCTCAGCATGACCCACCGTGTCAACGGTGGCTCAGAGAGTCTCTGAGAGTGCATAACCTGCGAACACACAATTGAAATGGTGAATGAAAAGACAGAAACATAAAAAATGTATGTGAATCTAGAAGTAGTTGAACCGTCTATTATTCCAATCAGCATTTTATTACAGAAGAATAATCATGACATAATTTCAAAGAGGTTATCAGTTACAAAGCTGAAGTTGGGTTTTGATTGTAGCTTCCAAATCGAGAATTGGTTAAATGTATATTCCACCTAATTGCCCTCAGGGAGACACTGCAGGTGCACCAATGACAAAAAACACATTGAACTCTTGCATACAACTCATTTCAATTATTACATTATTTTCAAGTTTATATATATATATATATATATATATATATATATATATATATATATATATATATATATATATCTCATGGGAAAATAAAGTTGCCGAAATTAAAGAAGAGTGTTTCGTGAGTGCAACACTATTCGTGTATGTGTATTATGTTTCAATCCATCCGTTTTCTAACACGCTGATCGCAAGAGGTGCTGATGTATCTCCAGCGGTCGCATATTTAAGTTTATATTGTACATATTTCATACGTTATTTGCACTTTTTCTAACTGAATTTTCTTTCATTGTAGATGTGTAAATGACAAATTAATTCTAAGTCTTTCTATCTTGTTATTAAACGAGCTCAAAGGAAGTAAAAATGAGGTGGAATTGCCGTAATTTAATTCAAACTTGCAGCTTCGCAAATCAGTTAGTACTTTAATAATAACGCGTTCACACTTTTTAGTACTCGTACCAAACAACATTCTGATTGATTGTAAAATAATGTACATTAAGAATGTATATAAAATTAAGGAGCTCAGAACTTACCTTTGTTCGAACCACAACATATTCGCAATCCGGGGGGGTAAAAATGTCCAAATCATGAACCCAGCCATTCATAAACTGGACATGTGCCTCCATTGACTTAAAAATTTTGAACTGATTTGCGGTGTAAGCACTAACACCACAGACCAGGTATGCAAATATGTCTGGGAATGTCAAATGGGGTAAATGATCAGGGTTTCTGCTCCAACTTTGTAGCTCAAACAGGTCGACATGTCCAATTTTAGCTAGTTTGTCCATGTAGCGTTTTTTGGCTTCTGGGAGAAGCTTTTCGCGATATAGCCCACATTTTTTTCTAGCTGCTTTTCAGCATTATGGAAGCGGTAATATGACAAAAACACCGGAAAATTTTTTGTTTTGGTCAGTCGCCTTTAGAAATGGCGCCGAGCAACGGCGTGTGACGTAAACGTCCATTTGACGTTTGGGGCCATTTGACAGAAAACTATAAGACCTACAGGAAAAGTAAACACATTGCCTGAAAGAAGACAAAAATGCCTACATTTTGATATATAATTTGTTCATGCATCATAAAAGATGTGGGCATAGGAACAGTTTGTTTGCTAAAAAATGTGTTGTGCTCAGACAGCTCCACACTCTAGCTCGTTAGTGAGGTTAGAGTGTAACTGCCAAAATTTCACGAAAATTCTGAAATTTTTGCGTGTTTTTTGGCGATTACGTCGCCATAGTAACACGACACGCGAATAAAAATAGTAGCCCTCATGCTGAGACTGAGCCAGTCGTTCTGATATAAAATTTGTGGGGGTTCTTTGCCCGGTTCGGGCCGCATTAAGGGTAACGGAAGAAGCCCATATAATAAAAAGTTTAACAAATTAAAACTTATCCAGTGATGCAGGCTTGTGCTTAATTGGAAATAAGTAAAGTAAGGAATTTGGAAAGCATCCATTTGAGAAAATTTATATTAAAATAATAATTTACTATAATAATACTAAAATAATTATGTTTTTGGGCCTTCTAAACCTTGGAAGTAATACCCCAGTAAGCCCTTTGGACAGTCTGGCCTTGCCTGTAGATTGTGGAATCCTCAGAGGGCGGTCTGAAGAGGAATCTCAAGAATCAAAATAAATTTAAAAATAATTTTTACAAAATATAATTTTATTATTGTTTCACGGTAGCATACAGATTGTTTGAATTAGTAAGAAGGTTGTCAAACGTCTTTTCTCAGGAACTTAATAATAATGTTTATATACTTTGTGGGTTAAAAAATGTTTCAGAATCTCTGGTTTCTCTGGTTAAGACTGCAAAGTTTAGGTGATGTCTTGAAACTCCTCTCAAACCCTTGTCAGTTAGGTTTTAGTGAGTTATTAAGTGTGAGAAATGTGAATCAACTTTGGGAGGATTATAAACCTAACTGTGGCTAAGAGGAGACAACAAATAAGAAGAAATTGTGATCAAATTAAATTAGGACATAATTCAAACACTTTGTGAGTAAATTGTAGCAAAAGAGATGCACATCATCCACAGGAATGTCACACAAATATCCTAATTTATTCACAGTTATGTACATACAAACATAAGTACAATTTTGAGTCTGTAACTAGTTGCCAACAGTTGCAGCCCAGTGAGATTCTACTTACAGATGAGCTCAGGCAAGAGTTCCCATAGATTATGATGTTTGTAGACAAAATGATCTTTAGTCGGAGTAGGGAGCAGGTGGAAGAGAACAGAGGTCACCAACGTTCTGCGGAGTCAACAGCTACAGCCCTCCAAACTTCATGTGGTCTTCAAGTTAGCTCAGAAACAGTGTGCAGAGAGCTCCATGGAATGGGTTTCCATGGCCAAGCAGCTGCATTCAAGCCTTACATCACAAAATGTAAAGCGTCGGCTGCAGTGGTGTAAAGCAAGTTCCCACCAGACTCTAGAGCAGAGGAAATGTGTTATCTGTGTGGGGTTTTGGGGTTTTCTCTTTGTTTTGGTCTTGTTTCATTTTTGTTTGGTTATTGGGTTTTGTTTATCTTTTTCGTTTGTTCTGTTTGGGTTCTGTCTTTGTCCCTCATGTTTGGGTTTTCATTCACTCCTCCTCAGTCTCCCTCTCAGGTTCCCTGCCACGCCCATCTGCATCTGCCCGTCATTATCTCAACTCACCTGTTACCACTTACCTTGTCATCCTCAGTGTTTAAAACCCGGTCACTTCTTCCAATACTCCGCTGGTTCCTTGTTTGTTGTTTGTTGTTTGCTGCAAGTTTCTGTCCTGCCTGTTCCCGGTCCCGATCCTGTTTCCTGCCTTAGTTGTGGTTTCAGTTTGTTTATATTTTTGCTGCCACGTCAGCTTTTGTTTTGTTTATCCTTTAGTTTAATAAATTACTTTTCATTTTCACTATGAGTCTGCGCTCTGGGTTTGTCTCCGTCATCCCCACACCTGACAATCTGGAGTGTCAAGTCACACTTTTCTGTCTGGCAATCCGATCGACAACTGGGTTGTCAGGAGAACAGTACTTGTCTGACTGCACTGTGCCAAGTGTAAAGTTTGGTGGAGGGGGATCATGGTGTGGGGTTGTTTTTCAGGAGTTGGGCTTGGCTGCTTAGTTCCAGTGAAAGGAACTCTTCATGCTTCAGCATACCAAGACATTTTGGACAATTTCATGCAATTTCATGTGGGAACAATTTGGGGATGACTCCTTCTTGTTCCAACATGAATGAGCACCACCGCACAAACCAAGGTCCATAAAGACATGGATGAGCGAGTTTGGTGTGGAAGAACTTGACTGACCTGCACAGAGTCCTGACCTCAACCCATTAGAAAACCTTTGGGATGAATTCGAGCGGAAACTGCAATACGGTGTGTGTTTCAGGAATCTGTGTATTTAAGCTCAGGTTCAAAGTGCACTTTGGAACTGTTAAATCATTTCAACTCAAACCTTCACATCATCTAACCTGAAACTATTAATAGTTCCCCAAACCTGAGTTCAAACTCAAACCAGTTGTTCCTTTTAATACTGTGGTACAAGCTTCTCTTGTTGATGATGATATTTTCTTTGTTTAATGCTTTAAAATGCAGCTGAAACATTCAATTAGAAAGAGCTTTTGAGATTTCTTTTAAAACAGCTTTATATTTGTATTGTCCTTCAGCCTTATATTTCAGTGCATATACTACCACTTTATTGAGATTTGTCTTATTGTATTTTATTGTGAATTACATTGCAATTTTTATCCAAAAAGGTGATGTATAAATAATTTTTTTGCTCTTCTTATGTAGATTTGAGCATCAACTGGTCACATTCAGATAGTTAAATACAGGAACAGAAATTTACCTGAAACTTGTCAGTAACTTGTGGTTTTGTAGCACACTAAAAATAGGTTAAAGATGAAACTTATTTATGTGTCCTTCAGGACTTCACCATAACTCTGTATCTGCGTCACTACTGGAAGGACGAGAGACTGTCGTTTCCATCTCACACCAACCAGAGCCGGACGTTTGACTCCCGACTAGTGAAGAAAATCTGGGTTCCCGATGTCTTCTTTGTCCACTCCAAACGCTCCTTCATCCACGACACCACCAATGAAAACATCATGCTGCGGGTTTACCCCGATGGAAACATCCTCTACAGTGTCAGGTACAAAATGATGTGGATGCAGGCATGCAATCTGAGGAGGTAAACAAAATCCTAACATCCTCTAAAGCTTGACACAGTCATCCAATAACAGACTATTTCAAAATTTAAGGATGTGGAGTAACCAGAAGGGCTGAGAGAAGAAATTGTGAAGCAATATGAAAAAAAAACTTAACTACAAAAACAATTGAAAAATTCAAAAAAGCCAAAAGAAAAAGAAAAAACATAACATAACTCAACACAAATTACAAAATTAGACACATACCAGGAAGAAAACAAATAATTAAATTAAATGCAAACTGTGGCATTTTGTGAAGCCACACTCCTAAATAGCTCAGAGCTCCTCCTCATTCTTTATGTTTAAATATTTGTCAGAATTTGTTGTAATTTAGGACCCAAGGATCTAGACTTACATGAGGACTCAAAGGAAAGAAACGATTTATATCAGGAAAAAAACAAAGGCTGACTTGGTAGCAGACTGTTACAAAAAACAAAACAAAACTGAAGCACAGAAACCAAAATGTTGACAGGGCAGCAAATACAAAAGTAACCAAAAACATGAGGAGCACATAGAAGGAAAGACAGGCAAACAAACAGGATGATCGACTGAAGAATGAATGAGGAACGGGAGTTTAAGTAGGCCGGGAGTGGTGAGATAAGTGGTGACAGCTGAGACTGAAGAATACAGCGAACGGGTGTGAGTGTTAGACTGAGGGCAAGAAGTGACTGGTAACACAGAGGCACTAGGGAACAAAGAATCTCAAAAGAAAAACAACAAAGAAACACAAAATAAATACAGTATCAAAAAAGATAAAAACCAAAACAGTAACCAATAATGACAAAAGAAAAAAACAGACAGATCATGACAATATTTTAGGTTTTTTTGCCTCAAAGGCCCTACCTTAAATTGAAACCAAACCTTGAAAATATAAGTGTATGACAACAGAAAGCTGGTGGGAAATGGTGAAGCTAAGTTTGGGTTAAATGTGTCTTTCAGGGCCACTGTAACGGCTCTCTGCTCGATGGACTTCAGCAGTTTTCCTCTGGACACTCAGAACTGCTCACTGGAGCTCGAGAGCTGTGAGAAACACGTTTTACACTAACTGGACAACTTTTGATTCTCAGATCAGGATATAAAACAGGTGACCGAAGGGACATCATGTCCATCTGTTTCTGTCTCTAGACGCATACAATGAGAACGACCTGATGCTGTACTGGAAGAATGGGAATGACTCCCTGAGAACGGACGAGATTGTCCTGTCTCAGTTCTTCATTGAAAATTTTCATGCCTCCAGTGGCCTCGCTTTCTACAGCAGCACCGGTGAGTCTGTCACCTCCTTTCTGTTTATAAGGTTTAGGTTTGTGTGGATGTGGTTTAAGACGTTTTCTTATCCACACAAGATGAGCTGATTTCCTGTAGTTTGAATCACCCAGCATCAGTGTCATCTGTGGTCTTTAATTGTGATTAAAAACTTTTTTTTATTTCTGACTGTCAGGTTGGTACAATCGTCTCTTCATAAACTTCATCCTGCGGCGGCACATCTTCTTCTTCATGCTGCAGACGTACTTCCCCACCATGCTGATGGTCGTCCTCTCCTGGGTCTCCTTCTGGATCGACAGGAGGGCCGTTCCTGCTCGAGTGTCTCTGGGTAACACACACGTTTGTTTAAAGTTTTTTTTTATCTTGTCTTGTGCATTAATGTGGCTTTGGAAAGCGCAATCATTTTCCACATATAAACAACGTTATCGTGGTGACTCATCCTCAAATAATGGAAGAGCGAGCATCCAAAAGCAATGCTAGAAAAAAAAAACTTTTTTTAAGCTCAATTAAAAATTTGGAGATACAATAATAATAATAAAAATCTGTTTAAAAAGTAACAAACAGATAAATAAATACAAATCAGCAGCAGAGCTAATAGTACTTGATGTTTCAATCCTGTTGATAAATTTGTTTTTATCCTTTCATTAAAGAAAAACCCACAGATGTCACTGAAATAACTTAAAACTGATAAAAGTAATAAAAAAGGAAAAAAGTAATCACTGAGAATCAACTAATGGAAATCAGTCCTTCTTTTGAATTTTGGCTCAACAGAATTATTAAAAGACAAAAAAAGAAACTGGCCTTGACAAAAAGGATAGGACCCTTAATTTAATCTTTTGTTGCAAAACCTTTTGAGGCAATCGAGTGATTTTTGTAACTCTCTGAGGCTTCTGCACCTCTCAGCAGGTATTTTAACCCACTCCTCATGATCAAACTTCTCCAGTTTGTCTCAGGTTTGAAGAGTTCCTTTTCCAGATGTTTCAGCTCCTTCCACGGATGTTCAACAGGATTTAGATCAGGGCTCCGAGGGCACTTAAGAATAGTCCAATGTTCTGTTCTGAGCCATTCTTGGTGTTTTTAGCTGTGTTTTGGCTCATTATCCTGTTGGAGGACCCATGACCTGCAAGCTTGACACCAAGCTTTCTGACATTGGGCAGCACATTTCACTCCTGTCTACCTTGATGTCCAAAGGACATTCTCCCAGACGTTTTGTGGCTTCTCAATATGCAGTTTGGCTAATTACAGTCTTGCTTTTTTATGATTTGATGTCTTCCATGTAGTCCAATTTAGCCCACCGATGACCTTTGACCTTGGAGTTCACCTCTGATCTCTCTGGAAGTTGTTCAAGGCTCTTTGGTTACCATTTGTATCTGTCTTTTCAATTTGTCATCAGTTTTTCTCTCGCAGCCTCGTTCAGGGAGGTTGGCTCCAGTCCTGTGGCCCTTAGACCTCTGAATCTCTGCAGCTTTAATCACAGGAACATCAAGCTGTTTGGAGATGGTCTTATAGTCTTTACCTTTAACATGCTGCTCAATGATTTCCTTCCTAATCTCCTGAAACAACTCTGTCCTTAGCTTTCTGTGCTTCATGTTCAGTGTGGTACGCACCATGATACCAAACAGCACTGTGTCTATTTTTCACCCTTTAGTCAGACTAGCAGACTGACTAATTACAAGACTGAAGACACCAGTGATGCGAATTACAGGGCACACCTTAGTTTAACATGTCCCTGTGGGCAAATTAGTTTCCATTTTCAATGTACCTTCCTTTTTGTCAAGACCAGTTTCATTAGTTTATTTCTTAAAAGATTCTGTTAAACCAAAATTCAAAGCAATGACTGATTTCCATTAGTTGTCTTCCTTTTTTTTTCTTATTAATACTTTTCTCAGGTTCAAGTTATTTCATTGACCTTTGAGGATCTCTCTTTCTTAAACAAAAGGGTACAAACAAATTTATCCGTGTCTGTAAGACATTACTCCTGGAAGTAGCGATACAACAGGACTCATGTACAGGAGGGTAGATATTTCATTAAGGTCATCAGGTGGGCACCTTCCGTTATTTATATTTTGTTGATAAGCCCCCAACATCCCCAGAGAGCTCAACAATGTTACTTCTTATCCTAAGTACACACCCCTCAGATTCATACTGCCCTGTTTCATTACAGCCCATGTGTTGTCCTTTCTTTTAATCCACAATCAATCACTGCTTCTCTGACCTGCAGTGGACAAGGACAAAATGGTTTGTTGGAGGAAGCAACCCGTCACTCCCATGGTTTTTAGTAGGTGGATCATAGATGTTGCAATAAATCCCCTGCATTCCACTTCAGCAGGAAGCACCCTTGATCCCCAGTCATTCTGAGCTGCTTTTTTTTTTATAGATTTGATTGTTTTTCTCTCATATGCCTCCTCAACACCATCTTCCCATGGAACTGTTAACTCTACAACAGCTTGGCCTCGTTTTCTGTCGCTGGAATTTTGAACATGTCTGAAATATTTGTGAGAAATTTTCTCTAAAAACAGAGTTGCTGCAGGCATCTGGAACCTGTCCAGAATCTTAATTGTTTTTTTGTAATTCTAAGGAGCAACATTTGCTTGATATGTATGCAAACAATCTGCAAATTTTTGCTTAAATTTCACTGGGAGTTCATGCAAATATGTTATTTTAGTGAGATTTCAAGTCAAAATTTGCTTATTTTCTCACAGTTTTGTGAGATAAATATTGTCAGAGCCCAGTGAGATACTATTTTAATCTTAATGCAATTCTATAATCTCAAAATCCTAATAAATTGCATATTTTAGTTGAATTTTGCAGCAGTAAAGTTTGTTAGCTCCAACATCTCCTGTGACTCATTGACTCAATTTTAATGGACTTATAAGCAGTAAAAATGACTTTTTTCTTGTTTAACTCAACAGCAACACAGTCTCTGTCTTATATTTATTCCCTTTCCTTTCTCAGTTGGAACACTCAGTGTGTAGGTGCACAGAGCCCTCCTTTCTAACGTTTAGAAAACTAACAGCTGTAAACCAATGTTTTTCTGTCTCCTTCTGCAGGTATGACCACTGTACTCACCATGTCCACCATCATTACTGGAGTGTCCTCCTCCATGCCTCAGGTAAAACTGGGTTTGTCTGGATTCTGGATGCCTTCAGGAACAAAAAGACTTTTTAAACTCTGTTGAGGCTTTCTCATTGTTTATGTGGGCTCTCAGGATGGACTTTAGGCTTTCACTGGTTATCTTTCAGGTTCTTTATGACAGAAGTTACAGCTTTTTACATCACAACCACCAACATAAAATTTATATTTTTTACAAATACAGCGTGTTGCAAAAGTATTCACCTCCTTGGCATTCTCTTTGTTTTGTTGTCTTACAACCTAAAATCTAAACTGACAAAAAAAGACTGGGGAGGCGCATGTTTTAGTTGTAGCTACCACGGCAGTGGCTCAGGAGGTAAGGGTTTGTCCTGTAACCGGAGGCTTGCAGATTCAAGCCCCCACTCTGTCAGTCTCAGCTGTTGTGTCCTTGGGCAAGACACTTTAACTGGCTGAGACACCCCAGTGCTGGCAGCTTTTTCATTTTTCCATGAAAACAATTTAACTCTGACTAGATTTCCCAGTGTCTGTTAATGAAAACCATTTATATAGCATGATGCTGCCACCACCATGCCTCACTGTAGGAATGGTGTTCTCAGCATGATGAGACGTTGTTGGTTTCTGTAAAAAAAAAACTCACTGCCTTCACACCAGCCCTGTTTAGTCTGCTTTAATCAAACTCTTGCCTGTTTACCTAGAAAGCCTGGTTTATTTGGGGAGGTGTGAATGCGCAATCAAACTCTGATTCGGACCAAAAAAACGAACTCTGGTCCGTCTAAAAACCTCGGTCTCGATTTGGTTGAAGTGAACTCTGGTGCGGTTCGAATGCATATGTGAATGCAAGCGGACCAGAGACCGCTCCAAAAGCAGGAAGCAGACTATAGCACAGTTGTATTCTGGGTAAATACAACCAAAACAAATGCGTGTTTCTACCACTACCAGGAGAAATGACTCGTGGTCAGACGTGGAGTGTAGAGTAGGTAAAATGTTTCTTTGGCACATGTATCACAGACAAAACGGAAATCCAAAACCGCTAAAATTTGACCGCTAAAACTCAGTGTCTTCTTCAGAGGGATTTCATGTCATTTCCTTCATTAGTTCTTGGTGCAGTGCCACCACAGGCAAGGGGGGGGGGGGGGGGGGGGGGGGGGGTGCAGGTTGATCAAAGGGTTTGGCTCGATTGACTCGGTGCAGTGTGAATGTGAACCGCAGCAGCTGAAAATGGAACAAATGTTGCAGTTTTGGTCTCCAATTGAACTGAGTCTACTGGACTATCAGGTGTGAATACAGCCTTAAATTCAGCCAGTAATGGTTGCAGAACTGGTTAGTAGTGATAAGTCTCATCTGACCACAGCAGCTTCTTCCACGTGTTTGTTGAGTCTCCAATATGTCTTTTGGCAAATTTTTAACAGCATGTCTTATGTTTTTCTTCACATACATTATAAAATGCCAAAGAGTAAAAGGTTTTCTATCTAAGGCAGCCAGCAGATTGCATTGAATTTTCACTTCTTCTCCCATCTCCCATCCTTAGCAGCACATTGGTGACAGTGGAAAGAAACAACTCCCTTTTAACAAGAAGAAACCTCCAGCAGAACCAGAATAAGGTCCTATTTTATTTTCATTGTACTTGCTTCCTCTGGGATCCATTTTCCAGATATATAATGTGTCATACCATTTATATGCAGATGATATCCAGGTCTACCTTTCATTTAAATTCTGCGGATCCCAGTCTGTGAATAGGCTACTTAAATGCTTGAGGTATGTGAGAACACGGTTGGAGCAGAACTTTCTTTATCTTAATGACAAAAAGACAGAGGTTATTTTATTTGGCAAATCAGACCTAGTGATAAGATGCCACAGTGCTGTAGGTCCACTAAACTCTTCTTCTGGCTGTGTGTCTGTTAAAAATCTTGGAGTGATTTTTGATCCTGATTTTAAATTTAACAAATAGGTCAATGCAGTAGTCCAGTCGAGCTTTTATCATCTGAGGCTGATGAGTAAAGTCAAGGATTATCTACCTCAAAATGTCTTTGAAAGGGTTATTCATGCTTTTATCACTTCTAGATTGGACTACTGCAATCTCTTTATGGTGGGAAGGACTAGTCTCTTGTTCATCTTCTACAGCTGGTTCAGAATTCAACTGCCTGTCTACTAACGGGGATTAAAAAACATGAATGTATCACCTCGATTTTGTCTTCCTTTCATTGGTTGCCTGTTTCATTTAGAATTGTTTTTAAGATTTAGTTTTTAGTTTTTAAATGTTTAAATGGTCTGGCACCTTTTTATCTTACTGAGCTTTTACAGCCACACATTCCAAGTAGACTTCTAAGATCTACAGATCAGAAACTCTTAGTTATCCCTAGGACTCGGTTTATGACCAGGGGAGACAGAGCTTTTTCAGTTGCAGGTCTGGAATACTCTCCCTTTGTCTGTGAGGTCTGCTGGATCTTGTCTTGCCATTTTTGGATTTTGCTTTAGTTTGTTTTTTGCTGCCACGCCAGCTCTTTTGTTTTGTCTGTTTTATTTATATTAATAAATTAATTTCCTTTTTTACGATGAGTCTGCGGTCTGGGTTCGCCTCCGTCTCCCTCCCTTATGGCAATTGTTTTGTATTATTATTGTTTTCTTTTAGTTTTGTTATACCTGTACAGCACTTTGATTTTAAAAACACTTTATAAATAAAGGATGATGATAATGGTGATAAGGCTCAGCATAAGCAGTCATCTGCCTTGGCTACTCATCCATTTAAGCAATGTCTATTTCCTGCCATGTTTTCATGAAGTCCAGCTCTGTGCAGCTTCTAGTGGTCCTACCGACAGCTCCCATTAGAGTTATCTTTGGCATCCTGGTTGTCTCTCTAATTATTGCTTTCCTTACCCACTTTGTGAATTTTGGTGGACGATCCTCTCTTGGCAGGTTTGCTGTTGTGACATCATCTTTCCTTTTCTTAACAATGGATTAAATGGTGCTCTGTGGGATGTTAAGGGCTCTTTAAAAACCTTGATCTGTACTTCTCTACAACTTTGTCTCTGATCAGTGTGGAGAGTTCCTTGGTCTTCATGCTGTCTCCTGCTTGGTGATATGCCGCACTACCTAAAGGTGTAGATTCTGGTGGCTGACTCAACAGGTGGATATCATGTGACAGGTTTAGATCATCTGACTCCTGGATTATATCAAGGTGGATCTAATTGAACTGATTATGTGGCTTCTGAAGGTGATGGTTGGGGGTTCAAAGCAGAGGGCTTGAATAAACTGTAATGGCAGAATTTATTATAGGGTAACACCTGTCGTTGATAAGTCCTGATTATGTCATGACTTCTATTCCAAATCCCATGGGTTCTCACAGAATGAACTTGTTTATATGAGTGATGTTGAATTTTCTCCTCATGGGAACCAGACTGACTTGCTTTTCCCTAACTCCTCCTTCTGGTCCAGTATTTCAATATCTTTAATAAAAGCTCCTGTGTCGACTTGGGGGGCCAGAGCTTGGATTTGGAGCTTCCCCATTCGGACCTGGGACTCTGATGTTAATTCTTAATTGTCTTTAATGCTCTCTATATTTTGTGCACAACATATAAATAAACCTGTTTGAGTGATTTCATCTATCAGTGCCTGGAAATTAATTTTTTGCTGCCACAACAGTTTGGTGCAGTGACCCAGATTCAAACCGGGGTTGCTGCGGCCATAAAGCAGAGTACTAACCACTATACGATCACGGTCATGTAAAAATATTTTACGTTTCTTAAACTGTTAAAATATTTTTCCCCATTTTACTTCATTAATGTAGAGTATTTGTATGTTGTTCATTACTTATAATCAAACTGAAATTTCAGGTTATAAGGCAACCAAACTAAGGGGGTGAAAATATCTGTCACTCTCTGTAATTTCAGTCTTAAAAGCTGAGAGAAATACTGAAAATGTCACTGAAATATTCTTAAAATCTAATAAAATAATGTATATGTGAAGTTGATTCATTTAGCATCACAACTATTTTATTGTACAGAATTTTCTTTATAATATCTTTAAAAAGTTTAACTCCTTTAATTTCTAACTGAGGGTTAGAAATTAATCCAAAGACTTTCAACACAAAGAACTGGGGTACGTTTTAGAGGTGTAGATTCTATAAGTACTTGAAGTTAATATGAGGATACAGGTAGAGAAAACCACACTGTATCTGACTGGATGAAGGGGCACAAAGGTTTGATCAGTCACAAACTTTTTCCATCCTTTTGTAATTGCCTTTACAAATCCATGCCAAACTTTTGTCATATCAGAGTGAAATATATTCTTAAAAATTATAACGCCAAAGTTTATCATCTTATCTTCTTCCATAACAATTAATGGGTAGAGAAAACCTGAGTGAGCTGAAAAACATTTTTATTTGAGAGTTGTATCAGTGAAAATGTTTCCTGTCCTTTCACAGGTGTCATATGTGAAAGCGGTGGACATCTACCTGTGGACCAGCTTCCTGTTCGTTTTCCTGTCTGTGATCGAATACGCAGCTGTGAACTACTGCACCACTCTGGAGGAGATGAGGAAGATGAGAAGGGGAAAGGTCAGCACACCAAACAAACATGGTTATTACACTACAAGAAGAAAAATAAACTAGAAAATGAGCTTTTACACTAAAAATGCTATATGGCTGTTGAGTGTTTAACGGTTGCTGAATTTTTGTTGAAGAAACTGAATCTGAGAAGTTAAAGTTAAAACAAGTAGAACAGAACTAAACATAGCAAAACAGTAGGAAAAGGCTAACATCAGCAAAATTGTAGCTAAAAGCTAGGGTTAGCAAAACCCCAGCTGAAAGTTAAAATTAACACAACTGTACTAAGCACTAAGCATAACAGAACCTAAATGTTCAAAATGTTTGGCCCTCTCGTGGCCAAACAGAAACATTACAGCTAATATTAATCAGAAACCTGCAGCTTTTAAGCTCCAGGTTTAGGCTACTGTGTTTGGAGTTTTTATCAAGGTTTTTTTTTGGCAGTATATACCACTCAAGTGGCTCAAGTGAACTGGGTCACTTTAGTGACTTAGGTTAACCTAAATTCATAAAATGAACCAAATTTTCCAGCTTTATTCCTTCAAGGAATGCAAGACCTTTAATGAAAACAAACTTTTTTTTCCTTTTCATTTTCTGTTTTCAGATCCCCTCCACCTTTAATGCCAGCCAAGCGATGGCCTTCGACGGCTGTTTCCATGATGATGACATTGAGCTGACCACATTCCCTCGGATGGCACCCACGCTGACCTCTGACCCTCTGACCACGCCGAGCCAAAACTCTGACATCCGTCCCATGGAGGGCACTCGGCTGCGGCGGCAGAGGTCGGTGCGTGAAAATGTGGATATGCTGGTCAGCAACAGCTACATGATCGACTCGTACTCGCGCCTGGCCTTCCCTCTGTCCTACCTCCTCTTTAATGCAATCTACTGGAGCCTGTACTCCTGATCCGACCTGTCCAGGAGCCACTGAACCGAGCGCCAGACCGGAGCCGGACAATGCCAAGGCTTGTACTTTCAGGAAAGACTGTGATAAAAGCTCCTGAGATCTTCAGTCTGTGTTTGACGGTTTCAACCAGACTAATGGGAGCATGAAAGTACAGTGTTTTGTTTTTATTTTTATTTTATTTGTGCTTTATCATATTCTCATTGTTATTATATATATATTTTTTGTTTGTTTGTTTGTTTGTTTAAATTGGTCAGAATTTATTCGAAAGTCATCTTTTTTTCTTGCTTTTTAAAAGAAAAAAACTTCCTAATACCTTTGATAAATGATGTAATTGGAGCAAACAAACATAATGTATTTTTTTCCAAATAAATTTTTTGTTAACAAGAATGTAAAACTGATTTCTTAAGATGTAGGTGCTGCAACTTTCAGCACAAGAAAAACCAGGACAACACCTGCAGAGTGGCAGACCAGGGTGGTGGTCCCTTTTTTTAAATGGAACAGAAATGTGTTTCATCTATGGAGGGATCACACTTCTCAGCCTCCCCCTAAAAGTTTACTCTTGGCCAGTGGAGGGGAGGCTCTGGTCCAGTTGTTGAACTTTGAATTCATGAGGAGCGGGGTGGCTTTCATCCTGGATGTGGAACAGTGGACCAGGTCTTTACCCTTGCAGAGCTGTTAAGGGGGTCTAGGGGACTATTTGTGTCTAGCTGTGTCTGCGTCCCCTCCACAAAGTCAAGCTTGTTCTTGGTGCTGGTTAGACACCACCCGAGCTGTTTCTTGTCTCCTGATCCTGATCTCAAGGTGCAGTCGTGGAGAGGATGCCCTCTGCTTTTTGCAGTTGATGTGGTTCTGTTGGTTCTTCAAGCCATGACCTTCAGTGTGCACTGGGGCAATTTGCTGAGCACAAAGCACCTTGGCTGTGAGTCAGCTCCTCAAAGTCTGAGGCCTCACCTACAATAATAATGGTGGTGCTTTAAACCGTCATGATGAAGAGGGAGCTGAGCCAAAAGCCAGAGCTCTTTAGGTACTGGTCCATCAACGTTCAACACTCACCTATAATCATGTGTCAACTGTGACCGAAAGAGCGAGATCCAAGAAATGAAATTGACTTTCAGATAAGATGAGGAGCATCTTCAGCCAGGGTCCAGCGGGGGTCAGCGTAGAGCCGCTGTTCCTTTGCGTTAAAAGAACTCAGCTGAGGTGATTAGGACATTTGATTAAGATGCCTTCTAAAGAATTACCAGGTATGTCCCAATAGGAGGAGATCCTGGGGCAAACCCAGATCCAGACTGACAAACAGGTGATGGCTAACGAACAGGACATTGTGGTGATCAACAAGATACAGAAGAAAGCAGTGGTGATAGATGTAGCAGTCCCAAGTGACTGTAACATCAAGAAGAAGGAGCACAAAAAGCTGGAGAAATACCATGGACTGAAAGAGGAAACAGAAAGTCAAGGCCTCAGTGGTACCAGTGGTCATCGGAGCACTTGGTGCTGTGACCCCAAAACTGGAAGAGTGGCTCCCACAGATCCCAGGAACAACCTCAGAGATCTCTGTCCAGAGGAGCGCAGCCTTGGAACAGCTAATATACTGAAGAGAACCCTCAAGACATTAACTAACCAAAACTAGTTAAAAATGTGGCAATCTGCCACTGTTACCTGTTCTGCTCCCTCGGATCTTCTCACAGCTGCAGCAGGTTCTCATCATCCAGCTCCAGGGTTCTTAAGGCAGTTGCAGAGAGCAGTTCGTCACTGAAGCATCGAGTGCCTTGGGTAACAGTCTCAGCCAGAGAAACCAAGTCTAAAGAAATTTAGAAAGTTACATGAAAGTTCCGAGCCAACGTCATCCTAGCAATTGAGACAGGTCTGTACTGGTTATAAAATTTGCCATTTACCAAAAGGTCAGGGGGCTTAATAACGGTAGCTGGTCATTGGGCCAAACCCAGCAGAATAACTTTCAAAGCAGATGATGCAATAAGCTCTCAAGCTGATGATTATATATTTTTTTCTTCCTCTCTCAAAAAAGGTCCACAAGCACTTCTCTCTCTGAGTTAAAGGTAATCATTGCAAAGTATGACATCAGACATTAAAGAGATTATCCTGATCTAAATCAAATGATGTAGTTAGAAAGCATTTACTCCAATAGTTTTCCATGCAATTCTGACATGCAGGTGCACACTCAATGTAAACGAAGCACTTTTATTTGCATACTTTACTAAAGAAATCTGAGCGTAAATACATACCAATACATCAAAACTGTCAGACTCTTCAGTCTTCCACAGTCGTCCCAAATGTTGGTCTATTTAAAGTCACTTCAGCTGCTTCAGATGGAAAACTAACTCACATGGTAATTGGCAGCCATTCACAAATTTTGCTTACAGAGTTTTAATTCAAGGACACATTAAGGAGGCTTTTTAAAAAATAAAAATATATGTGTTTCATTTAAAATTTTACTCACTCCCTCACTGTCCTAGCGCCCTTGTTTGAGTCAGGAGTTATAATTGTGATTCCTGACTCAAACGAGTGAGTCAGGGATTTGATTTGTTTGATTCGTACAACACTTACAGGCCACTCATTACACTTGAATGATTTGTTTGTTTATTGCTCCCAGCAGGACGGTGGTGGAGGGGTGGTTGAGTTGAAACAAGAAGCCAGAGCTGCTGCTTTTTCCACAGGACTAAAGCAGCAGTTAGTTTGATATATTTAATAAATGTGGTTAGAGCAGCAGCCTCACAGTTGCATGATCTCTTCTTCGCTGTTAGCTATAGCTAGCTGCAGGAGGGACAAATCTGTTAACGGGGAAGAAAAATCATGACTCCCGATTCAGTAAATCAAGTCATGAGTTTCGAACGATTTGTTTAGGACTTGCACATCACTTACACAAGCCTCAGCTGTGACGATGTTCTCTCCAACATAAAGTTCTGAAATATATTTAACTCATCGCCTCATTTGATTGGGCTTGTTCTTTATTGTCTGACCAGTTGCTGACTTTACAAGGGCAGTTTTCTTCTGAGAGGCCTCCTTGGTGCCTTGTTACCTTTGCTTTCTTAGAAGGCCTCTCCACACCTTCATTAACCCTCCTGTTATGTTGTGGGTCAAATTGACCCATAAATATTCTCTGCAAAGGAGTCCTAAAAAACATTACAGACTGCAGACACGTGATGGCAGAGCTTCACAAAATGAGCATCAAAAATAAAAATATGACAGCCTTGAACTTATCTTCGATCAAGACAATAAAATAGACGAGGATGTGTCTGAAAGCTATTAGGACAGTATGGGACAAGTAGGTTGAGCAACTTCCACTGCTCTATAACCCAGGTCCTAATGTCACAGTGGATGAAAGGCTAGTGGCATTCAGAGAAGCCAGGTTTATAAGCCATCAAGATGAGCATGAAGAGTGTGAAATGTGCAAAATTAATTTGCACAAAGCATAATGTGATGACATGTCCCTCGTGCTGTGTAGATGAAAAAACACATGCATCTTGTTCTTTTCCACCTATTCATTTTTGTGTATTTTAAATAATGCATAGTGTTTGCTATCACATGATGACATATCCCTTGTAGACTGTGAAAACTCACAGACACACATGCACTGAGTTCATGTTGCTAATCTCCTATTTTGTTGTTATTTTGTTCATTTCTGGTTCAAAAACACTGATTTAAAAAAGTTTATTTTCAACACAAATCCTCATGACTCATTTGTCTTGATTTTAAATCAACAGGTCAGTTTGACCCAAACAGAATAGGTGTCTCAAGTTCATTTATGAACTTCCGTCCTTAAAAATCAAATTTAAATAAAGTTATCAATTTTATTCACATCAATTGTAGTACATAAAAATAATCACCAGATGTCGCTATTTTAGGGTGTCTTGTGTGCTTGGACACAATAGGCCATTTTCTGAGCAACTGTCTCAAAGTGGTTCAGTGATTCAGGAAGCCTCAGTTTCACCATCACTATCATTTAGATCAGGGGTAGGCAATCCTTGTCCTCGAGTGCCACCATCATGCATGTTTTACTTGTTTCCCTGCTCCAACACACCTGATTCAGTGGTTAAATGACCTCTTCATGTTCTGCAGAAGCCTGTATATCACTCATTGATTCAAATCAGGTGTGTTGATGCAGGAAAACGAGTAAAACATGCAGGATAGTGGCATTTGAGGACCAGGGTTGCCTACCCCTGATTTAGACTCAGCTGTCAGGTCAAACCTGAAGAACTTAGGAGCTGTTTCTGACCAGTCCATGTAAAAACAGGAACTAGAGATGGTTATCCATGATTTTAGTTTCTCTTTAAACAAGAGAAACTAAAATCATGGATAACCATCTCTAGTTCCTGTTTTTCCTGTTCCTGTTTTTTCATCTCTAGTTCCTGGTTACTGTAATGCATTTTTTTTTTTTTTTTTACAAAAAACAGGTAACTAGACTCTAAACTGGAACAAAAAGAACTCACATGAAAATATATTAGTGTTTACTTTCAGGGCTTTTTACAGTTCCTGAGCAAATTTGTAAATTATTACAGTTTTACACTTCATCCAGGGCCCTTAGGTCTTCAAACCTATCTGTTCATGGTTCCTCTGACCCACTCTAAAACCAGTGCATCATCCTTTCCAAGCAGTCACACTTCGCCCGAGGAATGAACTCCCCTTGTTTTCACAGTCACTGACAATAGTGAGTCTTTTAAAAAGCTGCTGATGTTTTTAGTCAGACAAGTTTTTAGTTAGAGAATTTTCTTTTTTGTATATAGATCTGTTCTTACATCTTTTACTTTTATGTACTATTTGTATTGTATTGTTTTTATTCTATTGTATCAAATTGTGAAGCACTGTCATTTTTATCTGTGTTGTATACTGTAAATCAACTTTACTTTCTTGTCTTACTTTTTTAATGGATATCATTGTAATTAGTCTTCGATTTGCTAAAAACAACCCAAAAATTGTTACCTTGTTAGAATCAGGTATGCGTATGAACAAGTGAATGTGGCTTGGAATAACAAAAAAAAATCTGACTGGTCGCACGATCCACATATTATAGATGATTAAATTTTTGATTTAAATATTTTAGTTTCGATTTGTTTGGAAAACATTAACAAATGAACCTCAAAGTTGTGAGATACACACGCCAACAACATGTGGAAACAAACAATTCCCACAATATCAGAAGACTTGAACGTATCAAAGATTCTGACGTTGCACCATCACCAGGAAACGAAGCGTGGCCCCGCCCACTTTCGCTGTTCGCTAACAGGCAACGCCTCGGTCAGGAACGGTAGGTTTGACTCCTTACTTTGACAAGATTTTACTTTTGTTCATAAAGTGTAGGTACACATTTTTTTTCAGATATTATGCATGCTAATATAAGCGTATCATACTGCTTCTGACGGAATGAAACTCAGCTAACCTCTCAGTCTTTACTAACTAACCCAACCCTGAGTTTAGTTTTATTAGTTAAGTTATTTTTTTTACGTAATTGACGGAAAAACCCCTTTAATGTTTATTATGTTGCGTAAATGTTTGGTAGGTTAGCTGCACAGGCTAATAACAGAAGACTTAGGAGTTTACCTGATTGACTGTTCATCTATGATTTATGATGGGAAAAGACGGAGAGTCTGCAGCAGCTTCTTATTCAGCAGGATATTGTAACAACTGATTTTTGCTCATTATTATCATTTTTTACTGGATAACAAAAACATTTGCAATAGTAATAGTAGTAATCTAAGACAATAGTAATCTTTGTCTTACTGTGTGAGCATTATCCCCCGCTGCAAAAGGCGGGCGATAAAGTTTCTACCTATGTTTGTGTCTCTGGGTGTCTGTTAACAAAATATCTCATGAACCACCAGATGGATTTTAATGAAGCTTGCAGAAAGTAATCATGAGATGTACATCAACAACTGATTAACTTACGGAGTCAGCCTGATTCAAGATGGCTGCCACAGCACACTGACCTTAAAAAATATGAAAGTGGCTCTAACTTAGTCAATTTGACAGATGTTGACAAATGTCGGTTTGGACCGTTAGGTGCCCCTGTCCCAAAGTCAGAATCCTCAGAGTTTGAATTAATAACGATATAAATATGGGTCAGATCTGCAGCGTTTAATTCTTCAGAGAATTTTTATGTTTTGAGATGGGACACTGAGTTGGGGGACGTGGCCAACAGCAGCTTACTTACATAATAGTGATGTAGCCCTAAAATCGGTCATTCTGAAATGAGATCAAAACAAGTCAAACTGATCAGGTGAAATCTCAATAACTGAGCATGATTGTGTGTATTAAATGTAATGAACATGTTTTGTATATCAATCAACTTTATTAAAGACGCAAAATAGGTCCATAGTGTGAAGAAAACAAAAATAAGATAATAAAATACAGTAGTAAAAAATTTAAAAATTTAAAAATATAGCAAGCACAAACCAAGTCACTGAGTTGCCATAAGGCTACATCGCCAGTGAGTCCACATTTTGGACTTATACCTAACTGAACTCCGTGAGATATCTGTTAGTGACAAGATAATGTTGTTTGTAGAGACACAAAGCCTCCCCATAAACCTGTACATAAGAGATCGCAGCAGAGCATGAAAAGTGGAGACCCCAACACCGATAAATATCTGACTAGCACTAGTCCATCTCGGCATCCTGAGCAGCATCCTCATTCCGTCATTGTAGGCTACCTTAAGCTTCTGTAGAGTACTTTGTTTATACTGTCGCCAAAGGTGGGCAGTATACAGTGGGGTGCAAAATGCCTTAAAGAGAGCCACTTTAACTGAAACCGAACACATCCGAAACTTGCGTAACAGCATGTTGGCTTGTGCATACATTAGACGCCGTTGTCTGTTGATGTCCATGTCATCAGTTAAATCATCAGTTATATAATGACCCAGATATTTCACGGCAGTACAAACTTTAAGAACAACACCCGATAAGAAGAAATCCGGAAGTACCAACTTCTGATCCTCCTTAGTCCTTGCAACCATAATATTACTTTTCAGTGCATTGTACTGAATGTCATACTCCTGGCCATAGTTTGAGCAGGTCCTCAATAATTGTTGAAGACCAGCACTACAAGGACTGAAAATAACTAAATCATCGGCATACATGAGATGGTTAATTATAGACCCACCAACAACACATCCTGTCCCACATTGCTGCAGCCACTTTGATAAATCATCCATATATACATTAAACAGAAGAGGAGACAAAATACTTCCCTGTCTAACCCCATTACTTATTTTAAAAGGGGCTGACACACAATTACCCCATCTTACATACATCAGTTGATGCGTGTACCAAAAGGATAAAATCCTGATAATAGATCCAGGGACCCCTCTATTTTGTAGCTTATGAAATAACTTGTCATGATTAACCCGATCAAAAGCTTTTGAGGCATCAATGAAGCACATAAAAATTGTAGAGTTATGTCTATTATACAAGTCTAAAATCTCTTTCAAAGCAAATATACACATATCAGTGCCATGCTGCGATTTAAAACCAAATTGGTTTTCAGAAGTAAGAAGAAAATGCTCAATCTTATTCAATATAATCTTCTCCAGAACCTTGGATAATACACTGGCTAAAGCTATGGGTCGATAATTATCCCTATTATTTATTTTGCCAGCTTTATATGGCAAAATATATATATAGATTTATATTTTATGTATAGCCAACAGACCTATTCTGACTTGTTCAAGGAAGCATAATAGGTCCCCTTTAAACTTTTGTAGTGCTTCATCTTCTGATTCTCAGCATATTCTATCGAGTGGAGATTTTTCAGATGGCGGAACAAGTTCGATGTGTTCCCGCTGCTAGTTGGCACGACTCTCCAGCACATTTTGCAACCCACTGAAACCTGAAGTTTATCAGAGCTTAGACAGCCGAACCACTTCCTCACCACCAACTTAGGCTTCCCTCTCTTGTCAACTATTTCGTCTGCTTTCTCTTCACTTGTCAAAGCTTGCTCAGTCACGTTTGTATTATGGTCATGGGCTTTGATTTTGTAGCTAAAACTTACCGTGTTGGAGCTTAGCCTAACGGCTAGGTTAGGCTAAGCTCCAACACGTTGGCTACGTGAGCGATGACGTCCCCCACAGACACGGAGCCCGAGCCCAGAGGCAGTAGGTTGTGTCTGTGGGGGACATCATTGCTCACGTAGCCAACGTGTCGCTCCTTCTGTTCAGGTTGAATCGGCTGCGCCATGAACGTCAGTCAGTGATCTGTGGTCTGTAATCATAGACTGGTAATGTATATTGAAATATCGGAAATGTGCTTAAAATTCATATCATTGTAATTGAATAAAAGTATATTGAATTATTGTCCAGCCCTACGTCCAGGTCTACAAACCTCACTGATGATAAATAATAATTATTCAAAAGCTGGTCCAAATCTGCCTATCTTCATTTCAAAAGTGTACTCGCATGCAATAAGTTATATTCATCTTTATGCAACATTTTAAAGTAAAATTGCAGCCTTTATCTGTACCAATTAATGTATTGTACAATTCCTACACATTTTAGCCACAACCAGACCAAATTTACCCTTATTTGTGTTTTACTGAGGCAGATATTTCACTTTATAACCGTTTACTGGCAGATACAAATGACTTGCAGATAAAGTCAAGCTTATGTGCTTTCAAAGAATGCAAAAGTTTTAGCCCTCTGTTTAAGAGTCTTGAATTGTAGTTTTCTAATTTGGTGTCTTGTGTTTTTAGTGTTTGCCCCCCATCCTTCGAACAGTGATGGCGGCAGTTGGAGCCCCGCCACCCAGAGTCACAGACTGTGTGACCAAGGTGGCATTGAGCATCGCGTGTGACAACCTGATGGACATGGATGTGTTCTCAAAGTCTGACCCTCTGTGTGTGCTTTGGCTGAACACCTCCGGTCCGCATTGGAGTGAGGTAAGTAGGTAAAACATTGGAATTAGTTTTCTAAAAGGTCCAAAATCATACATTAAGAGTGCACATTTTTTCCAACAGTGTTTTACAACTGCATATAGTTTTATATATATATATGCTTTGACATTAGATTGGGCGAACAGAGAAGATTCAGAACTGTCTTAATCCCAAGTTTTCCAAGACTCTCGTACTCGACTATTACTTTGAGATGGTGCAGAAACTCAGGTTCGAAGTGTACGACATTGACAGTGAAAACTGTAGTCTGGTGGACGCTGACTTCCTGGGACAAATGGAGTGTACCCTTGGACAGGTTAGTTTTCTCTTGCTCGCTGATATTCATCTTTAATCATAACCAAAAGGTATACAATGGGTTGCAAAAGTAGTAGTCTTATGCCTCTTTCACACGGCCCCTAATTCAGAAGTCCGGCTCTACTCCCCTCTACTCAGCTCGGCTCGATAAAGAATGCATCGCGTTCACACTGGCCAGTTTGGTTGGTAGCAGAGGAACGCCTCCTCATGTTGATGGGGGGAGGGGCCGCGG
>NC_051450.1:149570-189793 GCF_001649575.2 Kryptolebias marmoratus
GCGGGGGGGGGGGGGGGGGCCCGGGGGCCGGGGGGGGTGCGCTACCGAAACTTAGAGCGCAAGTTGTGTAAACAACAAAAGCGCTATGGACAACGTTGGCCCTGTGTTGTTGGGGATTCTCCTGAGACTTCAGGAAGAGAGGCGCAGTGGAAGAAATGCTCTGGATGCCGCGATTGTTGCGCGGAGTAGAACGGCTGTTATCCGCCGGAGATTTCAGGCTTTACAGCGCCTTCAGCTGGGGGACAGACGGCATAGACGTTGCAGGGTAAGCTAACGCTGTTGTTTATATTCCTACTGTTCGCTCTTGATGCTTGCATCTGGTCACACCCACGACCAATGAGTGAATAGGAGCTAAGCTTGCGCCGCCCACGAAGCAGGGCCAGCCCGGCTGGCCAGACTCCGAAGCAGGTACCGAAAAAGCAGGGACCGAGTGCGAAAAAATGCATATGTAAACGCTCGCAAAGTGAACCGAGTAGAGTGGAGCCGGGACCGTTAGGGTCCGTGTTAAAGGGGCATTAGTAGTAAGGGCAGTCTGTTTTGTTGCCTTAAAACTGAAATTTAATGGGATTTTTAAATGAGATTAATAATAATAGACCCACACAAAATATTCCATATTTTTAAAGTTAAATGGGGTAAAACAGACAAACAAACAAAAACTTGATTTAAATATAAAAACTATAAAACTGATAAGCGGTGCATGCATATGTATTATTCCCCTTTCCATTGAAGCACCAAACATTACCCTCAGATGTTACATAATTAGTTCAATAGATCCATCTGTGGGCAATCTAGGTGTCTTATGATCGCAGGAGCATAGGTCAGGGTTAGGTTATAAATTATATCCCAAACCCATTAGAAAATGGAAGGATGATGTCACCACAGCAAACCTACCAAGAGAGGGTTGACTGCCAAAAGTCACAGTCTGGGTAAGGACGGCATTAATCAGAAACCAGTGGTAACCCTGATGGAGCTGGAAGGTGGGACCAGCTGTCCATAGGACCTCTAGAAACAGCACAGAGCTGGGCTGCATTGAAGAGTGGTCAGAAAAAAAGCACTGCTTAAAGAAAAAAAACAAGTCAGACTGTTTAAAATTTGCCAGAAGGTAAATTGGAAACTTGGTGCTGTGGTCAGATGAGTCTAAAGTTGAACTTTTTGCCATCAAGGACATTGCCATGTCTGGCACAATCTAACACCACTCATCATGCTCATCATTGATCTCTAACTCTATAGTAAAGAATAGTGGTGGTAGCATCATGTTATCGGGGTGTTTTTCATCAGCAGGGACTAGGAAACTGATCAAAGTTCAAGGAAATTCTTGAGAAGAACTTGTTGGAATCGTCCAGAGATTTGAAGCTGGAATGGAGGTTCATCTTGTATGCCACTAAGCTCCGAAAGGTTGGCAAATGCAATCATGAGCTAGTCTTCCAAATGCTCCAAAAAAAAGTGTCCCAAGAGTCGCAGCACAGTGAGTTACCACCTTCAACAAAGTGCTGAAGCAAGACTCCAGGGAATTAAGGAGAACCAGCTAACCATCTAATCTGGACTCTTTATGTTGCATGTCTGGCACAGTAAAACCGGATCGTAACAGCGGACCTGGAGAGTGTCAGTGCTGGAACTGCTGCAATAGGTGACAATGCAAAGTACTGACTTTGGGTGGGGGTGAATAGTTATGCATGCTCAATTTTATTTCTTGTTTGTGTGACAATACAATATATGTTGCAAAAAAACAAACCAAATCAAAACCCCTCTTGAGTTGTAATTTGTAAGGCAACAAAACAAAGACATTGCCATGGGGGTGGGGTGTATTTGTATTTATCACATTTAATCCATAGTTTGCATTTTTAGCCTTTACATGTGCTTTAAGAAGGTATATGTCAGGCAAAGGTTTTTTGAAGTGAAAGGATTTTTGGAAATGTCTGAGAAGCTGAAGTATGTCGTTATGTTTAGATTGTGTCCTCGAGGAACCTAACAAAGCCACTTGTTCGGAGAGATAAGACGCCTGCAGGGAAAGGATCCATTACTGTGAGCGCTTTCATTCATTTAGCACTTTTTACTAATTTTGTAGGCATCCATGTGTTTCTTGATGTTTTAACTTATTTAGTGTTTTAAAAGAAGCATGCCTTGTGTTAGATTTATGCAGAAGAACAAACAGACAACAGGGTGGTGGCGTTTGAATCTGCGGCTAGAAAACTGGACAAAAAGGTATTGACGACTCATTTGAGTGACACATTATTGAATGTTTAGCTCAAGTAACTAAATCAGGCTCTATCTATCATTCTGCATCAAGCCCCAGTTGCAGGATAAGTTCCACTGTAGAGACAGTTTTTTTCAGGAAATCGCAACCACTGATATAATCTATCATCTTAATTCATATAGATCATTTTATCCTCAATGAATCCAAAGTGTTTATGGGGACAAACCCTAACAGAGCACAGAAAATAATAAGATGAAAAAAAGAAGGGAAAATAAAACAAGGAAATAGAAATATAAAAGGTTAGAAAATCCTAAACCTATAACAATAAGAAAAAGACCCGTAAAACCATTTATTAAAAACAGTAACTTTAGAAGCTCTCAGAGAGCACAAACCTTTGCCAAGGCCATAGTGTCAATAAAAAAAATGCAATCCAGATCATGTGGATGACCATCATAATTTAATCAATTAGGTTTTTTGTAACAACCTCAACATTTCTTCAAAATTTCATTCAAATTTGTTCATTATTAGTTTTTATGTAATATTGCTAACAGACAGACAAACAAAGGCGACATATAGCCTCCTTGGCGGAGGTAACAAAAAAGTCACCAGTGACCTTGATCTTTGACACTGTGACCTTGAAATCAATAGGCATCATCTTTGACCCATGAGGTGCCCAGCTGTGCAGTTTGACATTCCTATGTTACACAGTTGCAGAGTTAGAGCACAGGATGACCTTGACATTTGACCGGATCAGCACCAAAACCTAATCTCTTGTTCCTTGTATCTTGTTTGACTGGAAATTTCTTGAAAATCCATTCATAACTTTTTGAGTATTCCTGTACATAGACAGACAGACACTACTGAAAACATAACCTCCTTGGCAGAAATAATTAAAGCCTAGCATTCCTTGAAGGAATTCACATTGCCCGCTGCCTTTGCCAGAGTTTTCTGCTAAGATGATCTTGTGTTGGGAAATGATGGCATTAGAGCCCATTTTGGTAAAACCTTGAAAAAAACATTATGCAAGATCTCAGGCTCAGTATGTGTTCTCTCTGTTGCTACCACATCAAACTGTAGCTCAGTAGCTGTAAAATTCTCTGAGTTGTAGCGATTTTTGTGTACAGGCTTGATCAGCTGTCGTGGCCATCTTGAATTGATTGACTTCAAAAGTTAATCAGTTATAGATGTTTACCCAATGATTACTTTCTGAGAGTTTCAATAAAATCCATCCTGTGGTTCATGACATATTTTGGTAACATACACATTAACACACAGGCAAAGCATCATCTTTTGACAGGCAATAATTATAGTCAACATTGGAAATTTTAGATTGTTTTTTTGTCTAAAACCAAACAGGGTGTCAGGCTTGTGTACTCAAAGTGAAAGCTGATTCTGCAGGAACAGAGACTGATAGTTTAGGATCTGGCTCCCAATTTGGGTTTATAGATTCTGGAAACAAGAAGTACATTTTTACTTTGAGATAATAAATATCCAGGCTGGTGGTATTGGATTATGAGATTTTTAAAGCAGAATGACTTTATTGACCATGTGTAGGATTTTAATTGCAATGCTAAACTTCACAAGAAGCCAATGTAAGAAGGATAAAATCAGAGGGATATGCAGAACTAATCAGTGCTGTAGCAGCAACACTTTGAATCTGCTGAAAGGTTTTAAAAGAACAGTTTGGCCATTTTGAAGTAGGTTTCTGTGTGTTTCAGTGAAGCCATGCTGTTCTAATACATGCTATGTGGTTTAACATTGTCTTTCTGAAATATGCAAGGGCTTCCCTGAAAAAGACATTGTCTGAATGGAGCATATGTTGTTCTAAAACCTGTATATGCTTTTCTGTATTGATGGTCTTTTCAGATGTGTAAACAGCCCATGTTAGATGCGCTATGCACCCCCATGCCAACAGAGAAGCAGGCTTTTGAACTGTGCGTTGATAACAGACTGGGACGTCCCTCTTGTCTTTAGTCTAAACTTTTTTTTAGATGTGCTGCTGCCGTAAAATTCAAAGTTACCTTATTATTTTCAAAAAGGGTACAATTTCTTAGTTTAAACATTTGATATGTTTACTGTGTTCTATTGACAGCAATGTCAAAGAACATTCACATGAACCTCAGTGAAAGTTTGAAGATTGGAGATGTTTTAAGATGCTAAAATCCACTTTGAAAGTGGTACCATTTGGATTATCAACTTGTAGCTCAAAAGTCTGTTGTGTAAATAACTGTAAAAATTAGTTGAGTGACTGAACTTTGTTAATGTCAAATTAATGTTATTGTTCAGGTGGCGAAATGTAATTGTGATTTTACAGAAACATCAGTTATGTAAATGTTCTGTTAGTTGCTCAGCTGATAGTGTAGTGCGGCTTCCTGCACATTTTTATTTGCACAAAGAGCAATAAACTTGAGCTCTGACCAGTCTTCACAGATTTTACTGCCAGCTGTGAACACTCAGGCTTTAAACTTTGGTAACTCGCTCTTGTCTGATGCATTTGTGAGCTCTCGCACTTGTGCCTTTCTTTTTTTTATTTTCATTTTTGTCAGGATTTCTTTGGCAAGTCTGACCCTTTCCTGGAGATCTATAAGCAGACAGAAACTGGGTGGCAGCTGGCTCACAGGACAGAGGTACAGATGTGCTCATCATGTTCCACTTTCCTCCCTCAATGAGTTTTAGTCAGGGTGTGTTTGTGTTAGTAAAGTTATAACCATGCTGTGTTTAAGGTCCATACAGCTACTACAGTCCAATTGTTCTTGTTTTTGTGGTTTTTTTGTTCAGGTGGTGAAAAACAACCTAAACCCAGTATGGAAACCTTTCAGAATCCGGATTCAGTTGCTCTGTGGAGGCGACGTGGAAAAACCTATAAAGGTACAGACATACTGCACAGATTGCACACCATAAACTGTGATAATTAGGGAAACTCTCAATTAGGCAATGTTGCAAGTCAAATAAGTATTATTATTCTGTAAATAGTCATAAAAATCAGACTTTAGGCCCCTGTACATGTTTTCATTATAGTGTCTTTGTGCATTTCTAAGCTTCTGATCACCCAGCGAATAAAGAAATGTTTTTGTTTCCATCCTCTAATTCTGTTAAAGCAAACTTATCAGGAACAGTTGCTTTCCAGGCAGCAGCACAAGTGAGTTAACTGTTAACAGAGTGAGTTCACATCACATGAAGGCTGCTGTGTCTGTGACAGGACGGCCCTCGAGTCCTGGACACATCTACATCGGTCTTAAAGGAACACGTAGATCTGAAGAGGCTGGCCCTTTGGTGAACAGACCCGTGAAATGATCTGAGTATATTCTCACAACTGATGAAGCTGTAGTTACATAATTCAAATAAAACAAAACAGCCTGATGATACAATGATTTATTTAAAGTCCTATTTTTTAATAAGCTACACTCAGCACCCCATAACTGCAAGTGGAAAACAGAATTTTATGCAATTTTGTAAATTTATTAAAAAGAAAGTCTGAAATGTCACATGCAAGAATGTTTAACTCAGGAACCTCCTATTTCTTCTGTTCTTTGTCAAGATGTTTCTATACCTTTTTGGAGTTTAGTTGTGGTAAATTAAAATGATTGGACATGATTTGGAAAGGCACACACCTCTTCTGTAGAAGGTCCCCCAGCTGACGATTGGAGGAAAACCCAAGCCATGAGGTCAAAGGAGCTGCCTGCAGAGTTCAGAGACAAGTTTGTTGCAAGACAGATTAAAGAAAAAAAAAGCTACAAAAATATTTTGCTGCACGGAAGGTTCCCAAGAGCTCAGTCACCTTGATAAATCTCAAAGAAGGTTGGTACAACCAGGACTCTTCCAATAACTGGTCTTCAGGCCACACTGAGCAGTCAAGGGAGAAGGGTCTTTGTGAAAGAGGTGACAGAGAATGTGAGCTTTAGAGATCCTGTGTGGAGATGAGACTAAGTTCCAGAAGGAAAGTTGTAACTGCAGGCCTTTGCTGATCTGGGCTTCACGGCAGAGTGGCTCGACAGAAATCTCAGTGAAGACACTTAAAAACTTCTTGAAGGCCTCAGACTATGATGAACAAAATTCTCTGGTCTGAAGAAACCAAATTTGAACTATTTGAACCTCAGTTAGACATGTTATGTCTGGAGGATTCCAGATGCCATCACCTGTGCAACAACGTCTCAACAGAGAAGCACGGTGATGGCAGCATCATGATGTGCCACCACTGTGCAGCAGGGACTAGAAAACTGATCAGGGTTGAGGGAAAGCTGAATGGAGCAAAGTGCAGAGATATCCTTAATGAAAACCTGTTCCACAAAGCTCAGGACCTAAGACTGGACCAAAGCTTCACCTTCCAACACGTCAATGACCCAAAGCACAGAGAAGACAACACAGCGGTGGCTTAGGGACAACTCTGAATGTCCTAGAGTGGACCAGCCAGTCCTGACTTGACCCCTATCAAACATCTGAAAATGGCTCTCACAATGGCCCCCATCCAATCATACTGAGTGGATTTGCAAATCCTGGTGCGCAAAGATTGTTGCTTTAAACCCAAAAAGACTCAAGTCTGGAACTGCTGCTAAAGGTGTTTCAGCTCAGGACTAAGTAAAGAGTCTGAACACTGATGGAAATATGATATTTACATATTATTATATATATATGCATATGTTTTTAATTCTTAATATATTTACTGAGTTGAATTTAATTCTGTTTTCATTAAGGTGTACTGAGTGCAGACTATTGAGGGGCAAACACAAAAATAATTGTAGCATCAGGCTGTAGCATAAAATAGCAAAAAGTAAAAGTCTGAATCCTTTCTAAAATCACAGTATTTTTAAAAAAATCAACAAAATTTTGTTTTAAACGTAGTGTTGTTAGATATGTTTTTAGCCTAAAGCATTATCTGATTACAGCAAGTTTGTCTGCATAATTTTTTTTATTTTATTTTATTTTTTTATTTTGATGAAAAACTATTTTTTCATTTTCTCACTGTTTTACTTCAGTTCATTTCTGTTTTAAATGACTGAATCAATACAGCTTTTACATCTAGAGGTTAGTAAACCAAAGGGTCAGTTTCTCATAGTTAGATATTTCCGTTAACCCTCCTGTGGCCTTCGGGTAAAATTGACCCGGAGTTACAGGGGCTTCTCTACCTCTCTTCGTCTCTCTCTCTCTTTTGAGGGCTTCAGGAGGGTTAAGATGGGACAACCTTGAGCTTTTTCACCTGTTGAGTTCAAAGGCCAACATCACACTGTTCGACTGTTCTGGTTGTTCCATTCTGTGTGTAGATCTTTTTGTTGTATCCCTTTTTTTTCCTCAGCACTGAAGGTATGATGCTTTAGAAGCAGCAGTGCCCATTCTGTCTGCCAGTTGAAATGATTGTGTGTGTTTCTGACAGAGGTTTCAGAATCTGGGTGCTACATACAAAGCTTCATAACAGCTATAGCATGTCTCTGTCTTCTCTGGCTTCCACACACTTTATAGTCATTTAGCTGCAAAATGTTGGTGATTCAGAATAAAAAAAGACTGTCCTGCTTTTGCTTTTCTGTCTCTCTCAGGTAGAGTGTTATGACTACAACAACAGTGGCTCTCATGACTGTATTGGCTCCTTTCAGACCACGCTCAGCCAAATACAGCAGGCATCACAGTCGTATGCGGTGAGGTCTATTCTGTGTGTTTATTAGTTTAAACCCTTTTTAACAAGTATTATACAAAACAGATAACAGGTGTTAACCTGCCACGTGTCTCATCTCAGGCGGAGTTTGAATGCATCAATAGCAAGAAGAAGGAGAAGAAGAAAGGATACAAAAACTCTGGTGTTATCATCATAAAACAGTGCAAGGTATCGTGATCTAAAATAATCTGTTTAAATGTTTTTTTTTGTTAATTTACTAAAAAACTTTTAAAGTAACAAACAAACTATGTTAAAGGAACCTTTTTAAAGCTGAAAGGGGCACCTGAGACCTGTCATTTGAGCTGTCTACATTGACCTGAAATAAGTCGTTCTTTTCTTAAAGTCTCACTGCACTTTTGTAAACAATCACTATGCATGAGTGAAATTATTTACAGTATTCTGAAATAATTGAGAGAAAATTATAATAAAAATAAAATCAGACAATACCACCAAGGAGCATGCTCCAGTGAAAGTATTGGTTTAATCTTATATAGAGTTCAGTTCCCCTTTTACTGTTTCATCATATCAAGTTGAAGTTATTCTAAAAACATGTACAGGTTTAAAGAATACTTTAAGCATGCACATCATCAATCCTTCCCATTAAAAAACAAGGCTGAATGTTAAAAAAGACAAGCACATGTTTCAGTGTGCATTCAGCCATAAAACCATTGATCTTTTTCAGGATGGTCTTTATGTTTTACCAAGTCAGGACTAAATCACATTCTACAGTTACAGCTGCTTACAAAAGGACCCACCGCCTTGGTACTTGTTCTGTTATATTATAAATAATAGACACACACAGAATACTCAAGAGTAATGAAGCTCATTGAAGAAAAACTTGCTTTAAATATACGGTATATATTTTTTTTAAATGGGGGAAGAACAAGTGTGTGCATGTGTATTCACCCTCAAAGTTATGACTTTTTATAGCCACCTTTTGCAGCAGTTACAGCATCAGGTCTTGTCACCTGTGTCTTCATGAGCTTGGCACATCTAGCTGCTGGATTTTTTTTACCATTCTTCTTGACTAATTGTTTATAATAATAATTAGGATGTTTCTATGATGTTTGCTGTATTTGATTCTGTACCTCTGTATTTGATTATGTTCCTGATTGTTGTTTCTGTGTTGTAAAGCACTTTGAATTGCCTTGTTGCGGAAAAGTGCTATATGAATAGAAAAGAAAAAAAAAATGGCTCGTTGTCCTGCTGGAAGGTCAGCCTCCATCCCAGTCTCAAATCTCTGGAAGACTCCAACAGGTTTCCCTCAAGAATTACTCTATATTTAACTCCATCAGTCTTCCCTTCTACTCTGACCACTTTCCTAGTCTCTGCTGATGGAAAAACATTCCCACAGCATGATGCTTCTGCCACCATGCTTCATTGTGGAGATGTTAGGTTTGCACCAGACATGGCGTTGTCCATGATGATCAAAAAGTTCAGTTTTAAGCTCATCTGACCACATGGATACTTTTTTTATAACCCAACCCTGATCGGTTCTTCTCCACAACTTTGTCTCTTACTCTGTGTGGAGAGTTCCTTGGTCTTCATGATGTCTCCTGCTTGATGGGAGCTCTTACTACTTAGAGATGTTGATTCTGGGGACTATCAGAAGAGAAGTATATATTCTGAGATCATTTAACACTCAGACTGCTCTCAGGTGGATCTTATTGAATACTTTTGCAAGCCACTGCGTGTTGTTTCTCTATAAATTTATAAAACTAAAGGTCTTTTTTATGGAAGGTCATGCATATTATAACAAACCACATTCTACAGTTCTTATTATCGCAGTATGGCTCTAAAGTAAGTCTTAATCTTGTTCACACTTTTAGAATAACACCTTTTAGTATGTGTTTGAATTTATTTGAGCAACGCTACAGTGTTTTGCCTTAGTATTTATGTAACATATATTTGTACCAATAGTTGAATGACTTCCTGTCATGTGTATTTCTCTGCAGATAGTGAAGGAGTACACTTTCCTGGATTACATAATGGATGGCTGTCAGATCAACTTTACAGTGAGTTCTACACACTCACATGAATCTTACTCCTTCTAGTAAACATTTATTGAAACTATCAAGGCGTTTCAGTGAGTTTTACCTTTGCATTTGAAACATTACTAGTTTTAATAAACATTTGTCACCTCATGTTGGGGCCAGATTGCTATAGATTTCACAGGCTCCAATGGGAACCCCACATCACCCATGTCCCTCCACTACATCAACCCTCAAGGCTACAACGAGTACCTGGCAGCCATCTGGGCAGTTGGTAACGTCATCCAGGACTATGACAGGTAAATATATTGGTACAAGTCCAGAGTCTTTCAGTTTTAGGAGTTTATGGATCAAATAAACTTGCTGTGGTATCCATTTCTAAGACCATTACCTGCTATGTGTAAATGTTTTCCATTTGTAAATAATTTTCCTCGCTGTTGGAAAAAAAAAACTATTCCCAGAAGGGCAGCAAAAAGTGCTTCTCTGAGATCATTGCGGAAACTGTACTTACTTTTTCCTATGACTCAAAAAGAGGATTTTGAAGGTAGAGAAAATAAATCCACAGTAAAAGATCTAAATGATGGTGTTTGTCTTCCTTCAGAATAAAAGAGCTTAAAATCAAACTCCACAAAGCATTTTTATGCCTCAGAATTTAGTTCACTAGTTCTGCTGGCTTTAGTCAAAATTGGTTACATTTCCAAGTCCCCATTTTGTTTACCTAAATGAAGGTAATGGTTCTTTTAACTTGAAATATAGGAATGAAAAAGCAAATGTACCAGTGTGATAAACATTGTCTGGAAGAAGTCATCAGGATCATTCATGTAAAGATTTCTACAGTCTTTGCTTTAAACTAGCAGTGTCACGTTATTTTATATATTTTATTGCTTTTTGTAAATAAGCTTATTCTGACAATAACTCCCAATCAGTCCCAATCATTTCCTTTCCTCAGTGACAAGATGTTTCCTGCCTTTGGTTTTGGTGCTCAAATCCCTCCGACATGGCAGGTGATCATTTCAGCTTTGCTACATTGGATATTTGAAAGCTTTTGCAGATGTGTTTGGTTGGGACTCATAATAAACAGTTGTTTGTTTTTGTAGGTCAGCCATGAGTTTCCCGTCAACTTCAATCCAGCAAACCCATTTTGTGAAGGTAAAAACAGACAACAAAAACATCCTGTAATAATCTGCTGGTTGTGCCAAATGTGTGTCATGTTGTGGCTTGTTTTGCACTTTTAGCAATACCGTATTTTCCAGACTAAAAGGCGCACTTCGATTTTCTCAAAAACCAACAGTGCGCCTTATAATCCGGAGTGCCTTATATATGTAAGAAGTCATGATGGTTTAGTACGACTTTGCTAAACTACAAAGCTGCACGGCTTGCAGCATTAAGGCTCAGTTATAGTCGCACAGGGCTCCACGCACGGCATGCGGACCTGAGCGAGCGATGTAAGCGTTTATACCTGACACTTACGACAGTGCAGTATTCTTCCGTGAGTTTTGAACCGTTTGATAATCTTTGTGATCTCTCATAGAGGGATCATATAAATGCTGATACAGGCGAACCAGCTCCGCTAGAGCACCAAAATCATTCATTTTGAATGAAGCGCGGTGCAAGCAGTCTGCGCAAAGTTATAGAAATTGGGAGGTGCACGAGGGTGCGCCTTATAGTCCGATGCACTTTTTATATAACAAAAGTTTGGAAATGGACCATTCTTTGAAGGTGCGTCTTATAATCCAGTGTGCCCTTTAGTCCGGAAAATACAGTAATACATAAAATTTTATCCAGCATGTGTTTGCGATTCATACAACTTTAACCTTGTTTTTGCTTTTTTTGTAGGTATTGAAGGAGTGGCCCTTGCCTACCAGCAGTGTCTGCCACAAGTGAAGCTTTACGGCCCCACAAATTTCGCCCCGATCATCAACCATGTGGCCCATTTTGGCAGGCAGGCCTTGCAGCAGCAGACTGCCTCTGTGAGTAGTTGGAAGTCTGAAATGAATTAAGCTTTTCTGATCCGTCAAATTTCTTTTAGCTCTACTTCTCTTAAAACCTTTAAAGAAAGACAGTCATCTTTTCCACAAAGTATTGGTCAGTAAAGATGAAAACTACTTGCTTTCTGTTGATTTTTGTGTAGCTGTTTCACAGAAACACTTCCTGTCTCACTTGTTTAAACTTCACAATGGTTCAGTCTGCAATAATAATACTGAACTTCTGACCTTTATAAGCTATTTTCAGACAATTAATATATCTTTACTCTGCATCGTTTGCTATCCTGAAGCAATACTTCGTCCTACTGATCATCACTGACGGAGTGATCACAGACATGGATCAGACACGCAGCGCCATCGTTAATGCCTCCCGGCTGCCCATGTCCATCATCATCGTCGGGGTGGGAGGGGCGGACTTTAGCGCCATGGAGTTCCTGGATGGAGATGACGGGATCCTGCGCTCAGCTACTGGCGAGGCAGCCATGAGGGACATCGTCCAGTTTGTGCCATTCAGGCAGTTTCAAAATGTGAGCCACTTCATGCGATAACGTCCACTCTTTGTGAAGATGTTACACTAGGAATGATGCTTAAATGTTGCACATCTTATTTCAGGCAAGCACAGCAGCCCTTGCACAATGTGTACTGGCAGAGTTGCCTAATCAAGTGGCCTTCTTCTTCAATTTATTTGAGCTGAAGCCCCCCAACGACCCTTGCCCTTCCTAGACATGTATGAGTACCCCGACTGATTCACTTACCTTTTTTCCCTCCTTCTTATTTTTATCTAATCCCCATCTGCATTAATTTGCATAGAAGCAAAATGACCCCTGTAAAAAATGTTAGAATTTTTCAGGGTTTACATTTTTTGCCTTTGTGTCTCAGTACATGAGGGCTTTATGTCATCATGTACTGTCAGTGTTTGTGTGCTGCCAAGGTACAAAACTAACCTAATCACTCACCCTGAGGGTTTGGGCCCCTTTCTTTAAGGATGTCATCATAATTTACACTTTATGTATGCCATAATGACAAAGTAAAAACTTTTTTTTAAATTTTGTAATTCTATTAAAAATAAAAAACATTGCATGTATATAAGTAATAAAACTATTTACTTAGTACTTATTTGAATTGGCAATAATTAAAACCTTGAGTTTTTTGGGCATGATGCAACAAATTTTGCACACCTGGATTGGGGCATTTTATACTTTTTTTTTTTTGCCATTCTTCTTAAACATTGTCAGATTGGATGGGAACCATTAGTTGAACCATTTTCTTGTCTTTCCAGAGATGTTTGATGAGGTTCAAGTCAGGACTGTGGCTGGTCCACTCTAGGACATATAAAACTGTCTACAAGCCTCTGCTGTGCTGTTTACTCTGTGTCCTTTTGGTCATTGTACTGTTGGAAGCCTGAGGTCCTGAGCTTTCCCTCAGCTTTTAGAATTGAGACCAAACAGTTTAGTCTTGATTTTGTCAGACCAGCAAATTTCATTTCTCACAGTCTGAGAGTACTTTAAGCAGTGGTTTGCTGAGGAGAGGCTTCCACCGAGCCATTCTGCCATAAAACTGTTTGGTGAAGGCCTGCAGTTCTGGTTGTCCTTCTGGATCTAATGGCCCTTTTCTACTAGTGCCTCTACAGCTCGGTTTGACTTGGCTGTCTACGGTTCCAAGGCTTTTCCACCAGCAAAGGTTCGTGGAACCAGCCCCTTTTTTAGAACGTACTTCGCTGTGTTTCCAAGTGTACCTTGCTGGCCTGAAAACACGACACCAGAAGACTGCCGGTCACTGATTGGTTAGGGGGTGGAGTCACTGGTTACATCACAAGGGTCATTCTTAACAACCCAACCCACCATTTTTTTATAATTTGCTGTGGTGACTGTTTGTATTTTGTAGTTTTTTCAAATGACAACATTGAAACCAACACTGTGGTCCAATGCTGAGGTGCAGGGTTTTTCTACTTAGTGGCCAACGACAGGATTCAGACTGTTCATCATCGCTACCATGTCCGCCATTATTGTGTTGCGTATGTTTTCGCTGTCTTATACTTCTTCTTCGTGGTTATTATTTTTTGTCGGTTGGCAAGAAACACATGGTATGCATAACGGCGAACTACTGGTATGGATTTTCGCAGTCTTCTTTGTTGCTTCCTGGTCGCTGGCAAGCAGCTTAATGGTAAATTACTGCCACTAGCTGGTAAGGAGTGTAGTGTCAATTCTTTTGACTCTGAGACCACCCAAATTTACAGTGAACCCACCCACTAGAGCTGTTACTGAAGTGTAACGGAAAACCATCCAAACCGTGTTGAACAGAATTGAGCCAAGTTGAGCTGCGCTGTAGAGGCGCCAGTGGAAAGGGGCCATTAGTCTCAACTTCACTACGGTGTACACTTTAGGACAACCTCAGGTGTCAGAAAAAAGTGCCTCAGAGTGAAGCCTTCTGCAGGTTACGCAGTTGTCAGGATTTTTTTTTCTTACAACTTTATTTCTCTTTATTGTTACAAACACAAATAGAAACAAACTGATATCAGCACAAACACAATGAATATGTGTGTTTGAAACAATTTCTATCAGAGTAATGTATGTTGATAAAACTGAGAGTTTTGCTGGCAATTTAGCGACAATGAAGTTGCAACTTAGCAACAATTTAAAACCCCCTATCATTTTAAATATTTGCGTCGAATAAAATTCCAAAAAGATTTTGACATCTCCAAACATTTTTTTAATCTATTTGTGCTGATATCTGTTTGCTTTCTATTTGTGTTTGTAACAATGAAGATAAATAAAGTTCAAAGAAAAAATTAAAATCCAGACAACAGTAGACCCACTATCTGACTCCTTTTTTTCTGATACCTGACACTGCTTTTCCTGATACTTGAGCATGTCTTAAAATGTACACCGTACTACACACAGGATCTTTGACCATGAGGTTCCTTGTCACCTCTCTCACTAAAGCTATTCTCCCTTGACCAGCTCTTGGAAGAGTCTTGGTTGTACCAAACTTATTCTGTTTGAGAATTATGGAGGCCAATATGTTCTTGAGTGCATTCAGTTCAGCAGTATATTGTTTTAATCTTCCTCAGGTCTGTGCCTTGAAACAATCCTGTCTCTGACTTCTGCAGTTAGTTTCTTTGATCTCCTGGTTTGGTTTCTGTTCTGATTTTTATTATCAGCTGAGAGACTTTCTATAGAGAGGTGTGTGCCTTTCAAATCATGTCCAAACAATTCAATTTATGACAGGTGGTCTCCTGTCAAGGTGCAGAAACATCTCAGCAAAGATTGGGAGAAATAGGAGGTTTCTTTTAACGATTTCTGTTGGTTTTCAACGCCACAGATGAAACAGGAAAAAAAAACCCAAAAAAACACAAATCCCCAAGAAGAAGCAACAACAAAGTAAATCAATAAATAAATTCAAGATACAGACTGTAATGCTAAATTTACAAAAAAAATATCCACCAAAAGAGCCTTTTGCCTCCCCCCCACCCTCATATCCCCATTTGTTGTATATAAAGACATTTTTATGAAAATAGTTTAATATTGTGCTGCAATCGAGGAAAGAAAAACGGAGACAAACTGAATTATTTCATTTATTTTCCCTTGACACACCCTCGGCAAAACAAACAAACAAAAAGATACATCTCACTTCTAATACTCTCCTCATCATTTAATGTCAATAACAACATTGTAGTCATTTAGAAAAGGAGGTTTCTGAGGTTTGTTACAAGATCTTAACACTTTTGTAAATGTGATTTTCATATTTTTTATTTTTTTAAATGTACTTTTTTCAATTCTGATTTTACTTTGTCATTATAATATAAACGTACTAAGTGTAGATTATTGATTGAAAATAAACCATTGTTATGCATATTATCGGGGAATGATTCAATTTTGTACAATGATTACACAAGCTTCTGCTTTTATTCGGTTTGCTTTTAATGTTGCTGCTTTCTCTTCATATCTCTTGCATATTTAAATAGTTTATAATTCCTTGACCTCACACTGGTATTGTCTCTTCTTGTTTTTAGTGTCCTCAGGAAACACTCGCTCAGAGTGTCTTAGCAGAAGTCCCAGGTCAGGTTGCAGGTTTCTTCAACTCAATGAGTTTGAAGCCACCGCACAGCAGCAGTCCTGGCTCTGAGTTGCCGCCATCAGCTTTCTGAGAAGCAGCCTTCCTCTGCTAAACGCCAACCCGCTCTGAACCTGAAACTGTGCGTAAGCTGTTCCAGTCTTTTTCATGAAACCTAACGGCTGTGTTAGCATGTGGCATTCAGCATGGTAGATGTTAGAGATTGTAAATATTATGCAACCATTTCACACCTAAAGAGTTTAGTTGGAACAAAGGGACAAAGTAATCCTTTTTTATCACAAGTTTATACAAGTTCTTAATGAAATATCTGTGCTATGCTTTGGTGAAAAGAAGATTACAGTAAAAGAAAGCACTATACTCCAGCACTCTTTTCTACTCTTAACCACCCTGTGTGACAAACTTAACAAACCTGAGAGCTCAGACTAGCACACACTGCAAAACGAACTCCCACTACCAAACACTGAAATACTTGACTGGCAGTCAGGTTCCTAAACACATTTGTCTTGTCTTCAGTTTAATCTCAAAGAAGTGTTTTAAATTGTTATTTTAGGCTCAGACTCCTCACAAGTCATTGTTAAACTGTTCCAGGTTGATTTAAAAAAAAAAAAAAAAAAGAAAGTACCCCTCCTCCATTACAAACTGTGTTGGAACTGGACATTAGCTTTGTAAACCTGGGCTTCAGTGTTGCTTTAATCCTGCATTCAGGTTTTCAGTTTTCATTCGATTGTGAGTTTATTTTTTACAGCTGACAGTGAATCCGTTGAGAAATGGGAAATTAGAAGAATTAGAAAAGATGCGCTAACTTCTCTAAAGTTGATCGATGAGTAGCCAGATAACCTCTGGATATAAAACATAAAATAAAATAAAAAGTTCTGGTAGAGCTCTGTTTCTCAAGCTAACAGCAGTTTTCCTTCTTATGATTTATCTGTAAGAGCAGCACAACTATAAACCTGATAATATAAAACTGATGATATTAAACAACAGCATTAAACAACAGCAAAAAAAAGACTTCCCACTGTGAATTCAACATGATTTGAAGTTAAAGTCTGCCAGGTACAAATAATTTGAATAAAATATTTTCAAACAAGGGGGTTTGAAATTAAGTGCCAGTTTAATTGTGATTGCTCTGTTGTGATACTAGATAATGTAGTTACCTGATGCAGGCAGTCCATGCTTTACTGCTGACAGTAGTTCCTCAACATAGGCAGGATCAAAAGTTCATTATTACTGCATGCTTGGAGCTATGTTGACTCAAGACTAATGATCTGTCTGTGCATGTTTATTACATAACGCAGTGGTTCCCAAAGTGTGGGGCGTGCTCTCTGTGGGGGCGCAGTGCCATTGCAGGGGGGGGCGTGGGAAGCAGTATGGATTAGTGAAAAAAAACCCAAAAAAAACAGTTACACAAAATTGTTTCACTGTAAAGATGGTTTGTAGTTTTTTTTGTTGCAACCTAAAGTGTGAAATAAACTTTAGTGAAGTTTGAAAACAAAATATGTGTATAGGTTTATGTCTGGTTGAACGATGTGTGTGCCCAGTTCATTTTTTTTTTTTTTTTGGGGGGGGGGGATATTGTAATCCATAGGGGGCCCCACAAGAAAATCTTTGGGAACCACTGACATAATGTACGTTTAGCAAAGACTTCTATCCAAAGCCATTTAGGAGTATAGAGGACAAACGAGGGGGAACAATCATGATGCCTTTTTAACTAATTAAATTGAGTTTTTTTTAAAGCACTGAGACAGCTAATAACAACCATTTTACAAATCTGTCATATCACTTGACAGATACGTTCATGAATAACAAGTGCTTCAGTCATGTCCTTATTTTTCTGGTTATATATTGTCTCATGTCCCCTTGTTATCAATCACTTCTTTGTTGGTCTGTACCATTTCAAGTTGGCATAGAAACTGTAAATACATTTTCATTTACCAAATGTTTACAGATAAATCAATACACAGTTGACTGTTATTGATCATTTGTACAAATCCAGTTTTATGTTTAACTTGATGCGCTAAAATGTTTGTTTACACACTATAAATGTATAAAACATTCACTTTGTCTTAAGATAACTTACCCACGTAGATAATCCTGAAATATACATGTATTTTTACTTAAACAAGTATAAAGTTATTGTTGAGTCAATAATTGGTTTACACTTATCCAAAAACAACATATATGACATAATTCCATACATAAAGTGATGTTTTGTTTTTGTCATATACTATGCAACAAAAAATCTAATTTAACTGGCATTATCTGGAGTTTGAACCAAAAGTTTTATTGGCAACATATCTGATATTTTTGTGATTTCTTTTTTTAATGTTTGTCATCTGTTAAAGATATTAAAGAAATATCCACAATGAAAGTTTGTAATAATTTTTTATTCGATTTTGTTTGTATCCAGAACGTGTGATTACACCACTGAGCATGTGATCAGACCAATGGAGAAAGTGGGTCTAAAAAACAAAAAAAGCAACAAAAAATAAACAGGATTTATGCTTTTTAATAATTGGTTTCCAATAAAGTGTGTCGCGCACAAGAGTTTGTTGCTAAAATATGAACTGGGCATACCCATAGCCAGGGTTTAGGGGAGTTCTTTTTCAGGAAAAGTGAACCTTTTTAGCTTAGGGGGTCTAATGGGGTCCAGGGACAAAGCCCTGGTGGGGGGGCCTGAAGCTCCTGCATTTAAAGGGTTTTAGAAGGTTAAAAACTGTAATTCTGATGTAGTTGGTCAGCTGAAAAGTGATCAGTGGACTCTTTTAAGTTATGTATAATTTAGTATCAAATGTCATGGATTTAAGTATTTTTGAGTTTATTTTTGGCTTTTGGTTCTAGGTGCTTTGTTTTTCTGTTTTTAGTGGTTATGTTTTCATGTTTCTGATTCATGCTTCAGTTTGAGTTTATTGTTTATTTTACTTTGTTATTTAGTCATCTTTATGTTTAGTTGTGTCTTAGTTCAGTTCTTGTTCCCAGTGTCTTTTGCCCCTTTTTTTGCTCTAAAGGTCCCGGCTCCACTCTACTCAGCTTCCTTTGCGTGTGTTTCCACCGGCATTTTTTCGAGGCCGGTCCCTGCTTTGGAGTAGGGCCAGCGGGCCTATACTGATACGGGACAAACATTGAACGAGGGTGGCCAACTTGTCCAGTTTATGCGGTCTAAATGACAAACACAACTGAATGTCATCAGCGTAAATATGATAAGAGATATCTGAAAAAGACTGAATAATACCAGCAAGTGGAATGATATAAAAAGAAAATAGAAGTGGACCTAAAACTGAGACTTGTGGCACCCCACAAGTTAAGGGGGCATCGTCAGAGGAAAATCTGTCTGTCCTAATGTAGAATGTCCTGTCAGATAAACAAGAGGTTAGCCAGTCCAAAGCTGAGCCAGAAATACCAGTCAGGACCTTTAGCCTGTTTAACAGGATTGCATGGTCGACAGCACTAAGATCTAATAAAACCAGCACCAAGCAATTTAATTAATCTCGCTTGCTCCACTTCACGTCTGTCAGATCGTTTCCAACTCCCGCGGCTCAACCTGTCAATCAAGCGAACTTTATGACAGACAGCTGTGACGTCAGCCCCATGGTGAGAGGGTGGTGATATGCAACTCAAGCTGCTTTCGGCTCTGGGTGCAGGAGAAGTGCGCATCAGAACAGTCCTGTCTCTTGTATTGAAGAGGCGGTACTGCGCCCAGAGTCTATGGGCAAAGATTTTTGCGCTCCAGGAGGTAAATATGTCACTAATCAGACAACGTCGATGAACGAAACAACTTTACTTATTAGTAACTATAAAATATTTATCTTACACAGCTAAAAAAATATATATACATATATTTTGAAATATTTTTTTTATTATTTCATTTTTATGTAATTTTTTAAAGTCTTATTTAAGGTAATGTGGTGAGTGGTGGTGGCACCCTTGCACCCTCTATTGGCCAGCTACCACTGGTTAAGGTCGCTGCTGGCAAAAGGTCCTGTTTTTTTTTGGCATGAAACCAGTTCACCATTGTTCCTCTCCCAGTGTAGATCTCGGCTCACTGTCATTTTATCTTAAGGACTGTGTCACCAATCTGGGGGTGAAGTTTGGCTCTGATTTTAAATTCGAAAAACATATCAGCAGTGTTGTTCAGAAAAGTTTTTATCAACTTTGTCAAATATCAAAGGTCAAACCAATCTTAGCAAGATCTTACTTGGAGAAATTAATCCACGCTTTTATTACATTTCATCTCAACTACTGTAATGCACTGTTTGTAGGCATTAGCCAGGCCTCTCTTGCCTGTCTGCAGCTTGTTCAGAACTGCTGCTCGCTTGTTAACTTGGGTTTTGTTTGCGCAAGCATATTCCTCCATCTTGACGTCCGTTCATTGGTTCCCTGTGCACTACAGAATTCATTTTAAGCTCCTGTTATTTGTTTTTATATGCTTGAACAACCTTGCCCACCATATCTATCTGAGTTGCTTCAGCCTTACTGCCTGCCCCGATCCCTAAGATCAGCTGATCAGTTACTGCTGACAGTCCCCAAAAGTAGGCTGAAGCTCAGAGGTGACAGAGCATTTGCTGTTGTTGCTCCCAAGCTCTGGAACAATTTACCCTTGAGTGTCAGACAGGCCTTCTTCAATCTTCAGTATTAAAAACTACATAGTATATATACATATATATATATATTTTAAATGTTGCATTAAGTCTATTTCATGATTTTCTTTCAACTGATGTTGGCTTCAAAACACTTTTCAGTTCAGCTCTAAGTAAGGTGACCAGATTTCTGAGACTCAATCTGGGGACATTTGCAACTTGGGGATAAAAAATACATTAATCAAAATGAAATGAAGAACAGGGGACAATTACAATTTACATAATTATTCATATTTCGACAATATAAATCAAGTGTAATTACACACTGTTGTTTCCTATGAGTAGTACAATTAATAAAGTAGCAGTAATAGTAATTGTACCATGAGCATTAAAACTGGTGGATCATTTGATGGGGTTAGAAACCTCGTCAATATAAATCACCTTCTTTGAGGATGTAAGTGAAAGGGCTTTTGTCATGCTGTTAATGAATGTGAACATATACTTACATAAGTGTAAATAAGTACATTAAGTGTGTTTAGTCATGTAGTTGATGTTTAGGAATAGGGTATGTGCCTGTATAAGGTTAGTGAATTCTTTTATCTTTAGAAGAATCCTTAGAATGATGCAGCCTATGTTTTACACAACACACACTGCATCACTCTCTGCATGACTTTACCACTTTTCCCTCTCCACGTTTTAATTTCCAACACTCTTTTTCTGCTCTTTTTTCACTCTTTGCTTTACTCTTTTCTCTCTTTCCACTCTCTTCAACTCTTCTTAGTCTTGCCTTTTTCCTCTGCTCTCACTCACTCTTTCTTCTATCAGTCTCTCTCTTTCCCTTCCCTCTCTTCTTCAGTCAGTCTTTTGCTATTCTAAAACAGACACATAAAATAATCACAATCACCTTCAAAAAATTATAATGTATAACATACTGAAAAATTAAAATGAAATGAATAAAATTAGATGTTTGTTTCCTCAGCTAATGAGTAAAAATGCTAATATAGCAAAAACACTATTTTTATGTGTAACTATAAATTGATGCAACAGAAGAAATCTCTGCCTCCTATGGTTGGCGCCTTTCAAAATTAAAATTAAAGGATGCCAACCATAGCTTGGGGTCATGACCACTACAGCCAAGTTGTCCAACTCTTATAGGGAGGGGTGCACACAGCAGTGATATGCTTTATTTTTTGCTGGTGTATTTTGCAAAGGACTGATCAAGAAAACAATCAGTCACACACTCCAGTAAGAGTAGCACTATTTCAACACATTTTTATTTATGTAAAAGTAAGTGTTATCGAGCCATCAGGATGCATTGCCCAAATGTATTACAGGGGAAATGTATGGCCATCCTTCCATCTATAAACAGATACATGCATCAGTTTTTCTGATGAGAGCACAAATGGGTTAACTTCAATAAACTTGTCTAATAAAGGAAATGTATATACATTTAAAAATAAACATTTTGTCTTAATATTTATTTAATTACTATTAAGTTATTAGATTATTTTTTTATTTATTTATTGCCTAATGCTAAGAAATATTACATAAAGTGACCATTCAAACTCAACATCCTAAGCAACAAATCAATATTCTACTAAAAGAACAGCAGGAAACTGAATCAATTAGAACATTACATCATCTCAGACTCAGGAGATGAGGAGGAACTGCCTCATCCTTATGTATCTGCCGTATTACTCTCCTGTCCACCTGATATCAAAAGGATCGTGTGGACATTTAAAATGACCCGGATGTTAGCAGCAGTGAAATGAGTTGATTGTGTGTCGCTAGGCAACCGTGACAGCAGAAGTTGTAGGCAGGACCGGTCATGCCACGATAATTTTGCTGGTCTTAATATTTCCTCTGTTTTGTTCATTGTCATTATTTTTAGTCTAATCATGGATATTTATGAAAATACAGAACAAATCGCGTCCCATATCGGATCAAAGTTTAACTACCAAATAAATGAAGATTCTGTATTTTACAGGATGGACGGCAACTGTACAACCCTAGCTTGTTTTTAGCATTATTTATATTTTATTTATACAGTGAGTCAAACCTTTTTGGCGTTTAGGATCAGCTCAGTCCAAACAATATAGGTCGATTCATACATACGATCACAGGACCACTCCCTCGGAGTCTATGCGTTTTGTCTTTTTTTCTAAGACGACTCGCTCTGCTCTCCTGCGCTGTGACATTAACACCGCAGCGATCATCAGCTACCGTAACAGCTGTTGTTGCGCGCATCATGCTCACTAGCACTTCCTATTCTCAATTACAATAATAACTGTATAAAACCTTTTTTTTCCTTATTCATAAAACGCAAAACCGGGGACATTTCCAGGGACAGCTTTGGCCGGGGACAGGTCGTCTAAAACGGGGACTGTCCCCGGAAATCGGGGACGTCTGGTCACCTTAGCTCTAAGTCTTGTTCAGCTTTTTGTTCCCATTTATGGGCTGGGCTAAGCCCCTAGTGTTTCCACATCATAACAACACCCCTGCTGAATGCTCCTGACTTCCTGTGTTCGTACGCTGCAGTAATTATGTTGTAATACAAGTCAGCTATATAAATAGTTGAGTCAAGCTCAGCTCAGCAGCAGAACTGTCACACCTTCTGACTCCAGACCTGTCGGTGTTCCTGTCAGTGAGTGAAAACCTTCCGTGACTGCAGCAGTAGCTCCAGGAACGCGTCGAACTAAGAGACCTTTGGATCGCTGAAGGGACTGAAAACACTCCGCTGTGCGTCAAGTTTTCAGCGGTAAGCTTGTGTTTTAGTTTGGACCAAACTATGCAGAAGTCAGCGTGGTGAATCAGCATAGAGTTGTCAGATATCTACCTATGTATTGGTGCTTGTCGGAACTATTTGAGTCCTCCATTTTACTTTTTTTTTTTAACTTAAAGCACCTATTAGCTTCATGCTCTACACCCATTAGACCACATTCACGCTTTTCGATGCGACGTCACCGAGTAACAAGCTACAGCCTCATTGTTGAACTTAAACAGGAAGCTTTTTGCACCAAAACCTCCAGGTTTTCACTCGGAAACCTGGACTTCATGATGTGTTTTTCTTACTGAAGACGAAGTGTAGCGTTAGCTAGCAGCTAGCTGTGATGATGGGGAGGTGGTGTAACGGGCTGGGTGTTAAACTCGTTAAGTTTAATCAAAACTAAACATTTCGCTCGTCTTTTTGTCGTTTAACTGTATTAAAAACATACTTGTATGTGTAGTAATTTTTACAACCGAACACTTTATGGTCCACGTTTTCAAAACTGGTTCTCAAAAGTTTGGGACCCCACCGTGGGTCGTGAAACATCATGTTTTGAAAATTACAATTAAAGCTTTTTTTTTGCCATAGTTGCTACAGGAGGTAAAAGCTTAGCTGTATATAGATTACAGTATTTTGTTATTATGGCTTTATTTAATAATAATGTTTGTCAGTCAAACATATTTGGGGTCTTGTTGTTATGTGGGTCAGAAGCTAAATACTTTGAGAACCACTGAGTTTTTACTCTTTATCTCAAACCATTATCTCACTGTTGGTGAACAGCGTTCACAAAGTAGTTTCCAAAATGTCCCAAAACGTTGGTAGATGGTCTCTGTTTCCTTGTGTCTTCAGCAGTTGCAGCTAAGTGAGAGAGATACTGTTTTAAACTTGAGTGTGTTTTGTCAACGCCTCTGTGTATTTTATCCAGTTTGTCAAAGATGGCCGCTCAGTGTGTAACCAAGGTGGAGCTCACTGTGTCCTGCGAGAACCTCCTGGACAGAGACATCGGCTCCAAATCGGACCCTCTGTGTGTCCTGTTAATGTATAGCTCCAGCAATCAGTGGTATGAGGTCAGTAGGATGAATGGGGGCTTACACAGATACAGCTGTGTTGACATATTGGTTATCCTACATCATAGCGTTTTTGGTGGGATTACAGAGTAATCTAACCTCATGTGTACATAAACACAACAGATTCAACTGTGTCATTACCGTACTATAGTGCGTACATTCCGCACTATAGGGCGCACTGGATTATAAGACGCACTGTCAATGAATGGTCAATTTTCAAACTTTTGTCATATTATGTAAGGCACGCCAGACTATAAAGCGCATTAAGCAAAACAAAACAGCCCCCTGTCTTTTCAGGGAATACTGCACCAACGTAAGTGTAAAGTATAAAGGTCTTCACCGCTCGCTCAGGTCTGCGCGCCTGCGAGACACCACAAAGTGACTATAATTGAGCCTTAATGCTGCAAGGGGTGCGGCTTTTTAGTTTACCAAAGTCAAACTAAAACATTAACAACTTCTTACATATATAAGGCGCACTGTCGTTTTTTGTGAAAATTGAAGGCTTTTAAGTGCGCCTTATAGTCTGGAAAACATGATATTTGTTAAAAAATACAGCCAAATTGGAAAAGTCGTGTGTGTGAAAAAACTAAATCCAGCTGCTTGTAGAGTCACACAGCAGCTATAACTTTCTGTAATTGTTTTCTGATTGATTATCAATCTGTCACATGGTTGTTGAGGACTTTTGGCCCATTCTTCTTACCGACATTGCGGACGTTTATTTTTGCTCAGCTCTCTGAAGGTCACGACCACAGCGTTACATTCAGGTTGAAGTTCAAGGCTGGAGTTAGTTTGTTACTCACAGCTTTTCCACTTTTGTTTGATTTTTATTTCATAAATAATGACAACACTGAATCTGTCTCTTTCCCTCATGACTGAATATCACTGATGCTGCCAGTGCAGTGTTAATCATTAACACCCAGAAGTTAAAGTTTTCCTTTACTACCCCTCTGAGTGTGTCAGTATATGCCACTCTTTATGTGTTTACAGCGCCAATCTTCATCACCCCTCAGCTTCCAATCTTTTCCAACAGGTGGGTCGTACAGAGAAAGTCCAGAATTGCCTCTGTCCAAAGTTTGCCAAAAAGTTTGTCGTCGACTATTACTTTGAAATAGTTCAGAAGCTGAAGTTTGGGATTTATGACATTGACAACACAACAGTTGACCTGAGTGATGATGACTTCCTGGGGGAGCTGGAGTGCACCCTGGGTCAGGTAAGATTTGCACCGCTTCTTCTGGAACAACACAACTTGATTTTCACTAAAACCCCAAAATAAAACAATCTTTTTTTTTGTGCTGTTGAAAATTGTGCAGATTCAACAGTGTTCGGACAGTAAGCCTCTGTTTTGTCATATTGCTCTGGTCTGATAAGCCCTTTACCTAAAATCTAATGTAATCTCCAATATTCACTGTGTAATGGTGTTATAGAAAATTAATTTTCCTTTTGGCCTGACGGATGCTGTGTTGTACTCAACTTCTGTTCTGCAGGCTGAGTCTGATTGTCTGCTTTTGATTCAGTTTCTTATTTTCATCAGAAAGCTCATTATTATTTTTTTAAATTTCACTTTTGTAGGTTGTGTCCAGTAAGAAACTGACCAGGCCTCTGGTCTTAAAGAACAAGACGCCAGCAGGAAAGGGAACAATCATGGTGAGAGGCAAAGAAAGGCAGCATATGACTGTTGCCTGTTGTTGCATCGCTGTGGTTAGTCCTTTAATACTTTCTTTATGTTCTTTTGTGTTTTAGATCAGTGCTGAAGAAATTAAAGACAACAGGGTGGCAAATTTTGAGGTGGAGGCGAGGAAGCTAGATAACAAGGTACAAGTATGTCTGTTTGTCTTTTACGCTGTTAGTTTTTTAGAGCTTCAGATGTATTTTACTTGTGTTTCATTCTGTTCATGTTCACACGCAGGACTTCTTTGGGAAGTCTGACCCCTATTTGGAGCTCTACAAGCAGACAGAAACTGGATGGCAGCTGGCTCACAGGACTGAGGTAAACACACTTGGGCCAATGACGGTGCTGCTGCTGATTCCACTTTGGAACTGTGGTACTGTGCTTTTTGTAGCACAGGCTGTATGGCCGATCTCTACATGTAACAACAAAACAGAGCATATCTAATGCTGAATTTAATAGCATCATTTTACTGGTAAACATGGATAAATTAGCTCATGTCATATTAATATTTTCACTAAGTACAAAACATGCTTACCATATTCGGTCTTGTAAAGCCAGCCGCTCAATTTCGGCTCAACTAACCATTTTTGGTTAAACCCGCTCGTTCCATGTTTATTGCTGCGGCTCCGACAACCTGCTAACTCCAGCGGTAGCTGAAGGAGGCTCGGCCTCAGGGCTTATTAGAGTCATGCAGGGCTCTGCAAACAGCGCGCAGTGGAGATGTTTAGACTTGACGCAAACACAGGCGAACCAGCTCCATTAGAGCACCGCAACCGTCCATTTTGAACGGAACGCGGTGCGCGTAGCTCACGCGCGAGGTTACAAGAATTGGCAGGTGCATGCCAACACGATGCAACACTGTGCGGGACCTTCGCGCACGGGTGGGGACAGCGCAATTGCTTCACTGTTGGTGTGCGCACCCTTGCGCGGTGATCAACGCGGGATGGGAAAACAAAAAGGTGTATAAGAAATGACGTATTTTACAATAAATAAGCGGAGCTTAGCCTGGCGGCAGGGTATTGAAAGCCTGGCGGCCCGCCAGGCCTATAATACACTGGGGAAAACCCTGTGTAGATAACTGAGGTTTTGATTAAATAAGTGAGGTTAAACCCAGTCCGATGTAGAGCTCTGTATCTCAGACATACTTCCCCGTAATTCCCCATAATTCAATATTTGAACGGGTCACAGGAAGTTCAGTGATTAAATGACCTTTTTAGTATCTCATCAAGTTCTGCAGAAGCCTGGTAATTAGCCATTCATTCAAATCAACATATATACTGAGCTCTAACAGATTGTGGAAGATCTTTATTTAAAACTTCAGGTGTGTGTGCTGAGGCAGAGAAACATTTAAAACATGCAGGATGCTGACCCTCGAGGACCAGGATTGGACACCACTACTATAATAATAATGAATAATTATGAATTTAATTTGTAATGCATTTTTCATTAACAAAAATCTCAAAGTGCTACAAAGTGCAACTAAAATCAGTGATAAAATCATCATCATAAAATCATGTGGAGGCAGAATAGGCTTGCTTAAAAAGAAAAGTCTTTAAGCCTTTTTTGAAGTCAGCCAGTGGTTGCGGAGCTCTCAGATAGTCAGGGAGAGAGTTCCGGAGACGGGGGGCAGCCTCACAGAATGCTCGATCTCTCATGGTCCTTAATTTTGAACGTGGAAGGTGGATGAGGTTACAGTTCTGTGATTGTAAAGATCAGATGGATGAATGTAGAATGAGAGGGTCCTTCAGATAGTCCGGTGAAGTTCCATGTAGACATTGATGGGTAACGAGAGAAATTTTGTACTGAATTCTGTAGGTGACAGGAAGCCAATGAAGGTTATGAAGAATGGATGTAATATGTTCACATTTACGAGCTCTCAATAGAATCCTGGCTGCACTATAAAGTGTTTAATGCCACAACTCTTTTGGTGATGTCAATGAATCATCTGTTGAACGAGTAGTGAATTTAGTTTGTGTGATTTAACTATTTCCCTTTTTTGTTTTCACTCTTAACTGAGCAAAAAGAGGAACATGGTATAACTGTTACATTACAGCCTTTGCGTAACTTAATGTATGAAACAAGCTCCGAATTTCTTACTTGGCTCAACATCCAGTGGTGCTAGACTGAGAAATCTCTACAACCCTCTTCCTCTTTTCTCATCAACAAGCTGAGGTCCGTTGTATTGTCAAATCATTCTGGTTGAGGAAATAAACACATCCAGCTTCTTTGACAAAATTTGCCAAGTGTTGGTGTAGATTCTCAGTCATCTAGGACAGATTGAGAGGGGAGTGCTGTTTACATCAAACGAGAAAAAACAACTAAAACAGTGTTTTAGGAGTCCCAAATGGTATTTTCTTTTTAAAACAAATTCCAGAGTTGAAAAACTTGAAATGTCAACCCGTTTATGTGTAGCCAGCTAAAACACAACCTTTTGAAACTGATGAGATCATCGCCTCGCCTCTAATCTAACCTACGAGCCGAAGGCGTCCTGTTCTTCTTTCTGTGTTCACATTTTGCACCAGATATGTAAACTGTTTTCTGTTTTTAGTGTACTACAGTGTTTTGGGTCATTTTTAATGTTTCTGTGTGGACGAAGACATTTCTTGAAACAGTGCCGTGTCTAAGAGGATATTTTTGGAAATGGCAAATGAAAAGACTGTTTGGGGAAAAATTGCGTTTTCATGTAAACAAGACTTAATTTTGATCTGGAAATGTGTTCTTGATTAAGAAATCTGCTTATGAATAATTTTATTTTCCTTGTTTTCAGGTGGTGAAGAATAACTTGAATCCAACGTGGAAGCCCTTTCGAATCCCGCTTCAGTCTCTCTGTGGAGGAGACCTGGACAAACCGATAAAAGTAAACGTCTGCTTTTTTAAAACAGAATCTAACTACTGCTCACAGTTTATAGCCACATTCATCTTTTTGGTTTGCTTTAAGTAGCACTTTGTTTTCTAGAGCCTTTTTTTTACAATAAAACTACAAGTTTATCTTTCTAGGCATGACGTTGTGAATAGTGAATTTAGTGTAGTGTGATGATGTATATTTATTTAACCTCTGTAGCAAACATGTCAGGAAGGAAGCAGTTTACCAGCATGCAGGACAAGTGAGTCACTGAGTGTTTTACAGTGTTTTGTCTTCTCTCATCTTCCCATCACTTACTGGTTTAGGTGTGAGTGTGAACAACGTAGATGGGAACACCAGAAAGCATTGTGTTAGGGGTGTTTCTCCAGCTGCTTGGCTTTTCTACATCCAGACCAACAATGTGACAGAAACATTAATCTGAAGCTAAACTTCTTGAAATGGTTTTACTGTCAGTTTGTCCAGCACAGTTGTTTCTCTTAAAAGTAAATTTATTGAAATATACAGTGGCTTCAGAAAGTACTTAAACCCTCTTTATATTATTTTGTAGCCTGATGCTGTAGTTGCCTAAATTAATTTTTCCCCAGACATTTACACTTAGTACCCCATGATGACAATGCGAAAACAGATATTTTTAAATTTCCTAAAAAAAAACAAAACTGAAATATCACATCCACACAAGTATTCAGACCTTTTGCAACAACACTTTAAATTTATCTAAGGTTATATGAAGATTCCCAAGAGCTCAGTGCCTCCATAGTTTTTTTAATGGAAGAAGATTAGCACAACTAGGACTCTACCAAGAGTTAGTTGAGGAAGATGGGTCTTAGTGAAAGGGGTGACCAACAGCCTGATGGTCACTCTGACTGACCTTCAGGGATCCTGTGTGGAGAAGGCATCAAGGGACAGGACAGAAACCTCTCTATAATTTCAAACACTTGAAAACTGCTTGAAGGACTCTGACTGGTCTGATGAAACTAAGACTGAACTGTTTGGTCTCAGCTTTAAAGTTATGTCTGTGTCGCTCACCTGTCCAACACCATCACCACAGTGAAGCACAGCGGTGGAAGCATCATGCTGTGGGGGTGATTTTCAGCAGCAGGGACTGGGAGAGTCAGAGTAAGGGAAAATCTGAATGGATCAAAGTGCAGAGATGTCAACAATAAAAACCTGTTCCACAGAGCTCAGACTGGACCAAAGCTTCACCTTTCACCATAACAATGACCCAAAGCACAGAGAAGACAACACAGCAGTGGCTTAGGGACAAGTCTGAATGTCCTAGAGTGGACCAGCCAGAGTCCTGGCTTGAACCCTGTCAAAGATCTCTGGAAAGACCAGAAAATGGCTCCACTAATGGACCCTATCCAAATGTGTGAGCTTGAGAGAAATGGCAAAAAAATAATATGCCCCTTTCAGGCTCTAAAGGTCCCAGCTCCACTCTACTCGGCTCGCTTTGCGCCATTTACGTCTGCATTTTTTCAAGGTCGGCCCTGCTTCTTTGGTCCCTGCTTCGGAGTAGGGCCAGCCGGGCCAGGCCTGCTTCGTCGGTGGCGCAAGCTTAGCTCCTGTTGGGTATAACCAGATGCAAGCATAAAGAGCGAACGGTAGGAATATAAACAACAGCGTTAGCTTACGCTGCAACGTTTATGCCGTCTGTCCCCCAGCTGAAGGGGCTGTAAAGCCTGAAATCTCCGGCAGATAAAAGCTGTCCGACTCCCCGCAACAATCGCAGCATCCAGAGCATTTCTTCCACTGCGCCTCTCTTCCTGAAGTCTCAGGAGAATCCCCATAAGTTTAAAAAACAGCAACAACACAGGGCCAACATTGTCCATAGCGCTTTCGTTGTTTACACAACTTGCGCTAAGTTTCGGTAGCGCACCCCCTGCGCCGCGGCCCCGCCCCCCGCAACATGAGGAGGCGTTCCTCCGCTACCAACCAAACTGGCTGATGTAAACTCGATGCATTCTTTATCGAGCCGAGCCGAGCCGAGTAGAGTGGAGTAGAGCCGGACTTCTGAATTAGGGCCCGTGTAAAAGGGGCAATAGTCAGACTCTCCAGGATTTTGCGATGTTGCGATCGCAACTATTAACGCAAAATCAAGCAAACCCCGCGAAATTGCAACTTTTTGCAACTTTGTCCAAAACACTGCAACTTTCCCGCAACTTTAACCCAATATTTATTGTTTCTAAAGTTATTCGCCACCGTTTCTGCGGTCTAGTGTCTTCTTTGTGGGTTTGTGTAGTATAGAATACAAAATAAACCCAAATAACTCACGAAGAAGAGATGTGACGTCACATCCTGTTAGCATCAGAATGCCGGGAGCATGCAGGAGCAGCGACCAAAGCGAAAATGTGCCCTAACGCTTCACATTTGCCCACAAAGATTTCAGCAAAACACCGCAGTGAAGTTAGTTTTAAGTTGGATATTGGATATTCGCGCTCCGCGGAGTTAGCGGCATCTAGCTCACGGCTGACCCGAAACAGGAAAGCTAATGTCGGCCAGCCGTCCTTACCTGAACCACCGCACATGAGAGAAGGGGCCGGCAGAGAACGGTTTTGGTTTCCTACCCAGCTGCACGAGAGTGGGGGGAAGCTGTTTTGCACGTCCTGCAGTGTAATCATCGAACATAAACACATCGACAAACATTTTGTGTCTGCAAAACATGTGAGGAGAGCTGCAGACAAGGGACAATCCAGAACTGGTCGTAAATGTCAGTTTATAAGCTATCAAAGTTATCAAATAAAGCATTTTTTGATAATGTCAATGTTTGTTGGTAATTATCTTACAAAACTAGTAAGTATTTTTGGTTTATATATTAAAAGTTATGTTCTTTTATTGATTTTAGTAAAAAAGAAATTGCAACTTTTAATGCAACTTTTAGGAAAATGCCCCGCGAAATCAGGCATTTTAGCCCGCAACAATCACAAAAAATGCCCACGAAATCCTGGAGGGACTGAATAGTAAATCCCACCAAACCAGGTGTGCAAACCTTGTTGCATCAAACCCAAAATGACTTAAAGCTGTGATTACTGCCAAAGGTGTTTCAACTTAGTACAGAGTTTAGAATAGGAACATTTATGCAAATGGAATGTTTTTATTTTTAATAAATGTACTAAAATTCTGTTTCACTTTGTCATTTTCGGGTAACTGAGTGTAGCTTAATGAGGAATAAATTAATTTATTGATTAACTGATTGACTGTATCTTCAGGCTGGAAAGTAACAAAATCTTTAAATATGAAGAAGGTTTAATTACTTCCTGATCTCACTGTGTACATGCATGTTTGTTTCATCTGTTTTGTTCATCTTTATTGAGACAGTTCACTCAAACGACAATTTTTTTCTCGTGAACCTCAAATGGAACAAAATAATGCAGATGTTGAAATATTTAGTTTTAGTGTGGCTTCTTAATTCCCAGAAAAAACGTTGTTTACAGTTTACAGTTTTTTTAGACTGTTCCAATAAACGTTATTCTTTGTTTTTTGTAGTTTGAGTGACCCATTTCGTATATGATTTCCTGCTTTGTAAATAAATATTTTTCCTTGAATGGTGGGTTGGCCACAGTCTAATCTTGTTACGTGTTTTCAGGTTGAGTGCTATGACTATGACGACAATGGTTCACACGATCTTATTGGATCCTTCGAGACCACGATGAAACATCTCCAGGAAGCATCGCGAACCTCTCCGGTATGAACACTTGCTCGTTCAAGCCTTGTTTGAACACTATAGCAACCAACGTATTGTCATGTGCGTTATTGTTATCTGACAGGTGAATTATGTTAGATGTAAGAAAATGTTGTTTCATTTAAAACAAGTCTAACAAGTCTAAATGAGAGCATTGACGAAAGACAAAACTGGTGGAGGCAGATTGTTGTCCAGTCTGAAACACACAGGAGTTTACCTCCATTCTGATGCTCACTGACTGCTCATGGAGAAATATATTTATTTAGAATATTAAAATATCCTGAGCTTAATATATGAACCTATTAAAATGTGTTTTTGTTGCATGAATGAATGATGAATAGTTGAATGAAAAATATACAACACATCTCTCAGTGTTCTGGTTTTGATAAATACCCCCTTGCTGTTTTGTTTTGCAGGCAGAGTTTGAGTGTATCAACAGTAAAAAGAAGCAAAAGAAAAAAGGCTACAAGAACTCTGGTGTTGTGAGTGTGAAGTTTTGCCAGGTGTGTTTTTTTTGTCCACATTTGAGGCAGCAGTAGGAATGAGGCATTAAATGTTCAGCAGTCCTCTAAAAGATGTTGTTTTCTTGTAGGTCGTGAAGGAGTACAGCTTCCTGGATTATATAATGGGAGGCTGTCAGATCAACTTCACTGTGAGTTTTGGTTATTCTACTAATGCTGGGTGATATTTCATTTGTCATCAATAAACTCTGACAATATAAGCACCTGTTATTTTCATGCATTAGCCTTTGTGTCTACCAACAGGTGGCTATAGACTTCACAGGCTCCAATGGAGATCCCAAGTCTCCTCAGTCTCTGCATTACATCAGCCCTCAGGGTGTTAACGAGTACCTGTCTGCTATTTGGTCTGTGGGCAACGTCATCCAGGACTACGACAGGTAGGAACAGCTTTGGCATGTAAAATATTTTTTTCCTTAAAAATACTGTATTTTTATGTTGTCATGAGAAAAAGTGAGCACACTTTTTATTCTGCTTTTAGAAGCACTTTGTGGGGGGAACAAAATTAAATCGTCTTCACACAACGCCAGATGAACAGCAACACATAACATATGACTGTTCTGGAGCGTACAGGTGTGTGTTAACACTGTCAAGTAGTAAAGACACCAGAAATGACCTTAGAGAAGCTGTTTACAAACAATTTGGAGTCCATCATGCTACATGGAGGATTGTTTTTTAAAGTAGAAAACAGTGCAGTGCTCAAGAAATGGCAAAAAGCCCACAGGCTTCATCTCTACACGCGTCAGTGACAGTACATTAAAAAAAGACCTAACAAGTGTGAGCTTTTGGACGTGTTGGCAGGAGAAAGACTTCTCTCTGTCTTTGATTTTCTTTCTTTGTGGTATCTATTCAGAAGAAAATATTTCTGGAAAAAGTGGTCTTGAACAGATGAGACTAATGTGACACACCACTACTTTTGGCAAAAGCAAACAAAAGTTACGTATGTAACTACGGTTCTATGAATCCCGGATGACCGCCAGAGGGCGGTGCTGAAAGCACTGAATGTTCCCATCGTGCATGCGCCGTTCGAGTAGTAATACCAACAGAGTCACACCTGTGACACGTCAGATGATCACCCAGTCTTTAATATACTGACGTCATCCGAGGCTTTGTTCCTATAGAATCTTCTTGTGGAATGTTAGGATTCTGAGTGACAGAGAATCTCTAGCGGTCATCCGGGATTCATAGAACTGTAGTTACATACATAACTTTCGTTCTATTTCATTCCTACTGACCGCCAGAGGGTGGTGCTGAAAGCACTGAATGACTAATACCAGCGACGTCACAAGGAATCCTGTGCACATACCTCACCGAGGAGATCCAGAGGACCCTTGCAATAGAACCCGGTCCAGAGGATGAGAGGATGCCACATTCACATTGTAGAATCTAGTGAACGTGCTCGGGGAAGCCCATGATGCAGCAGCACATATGGTGTCCAGCGGAAGCCCCCTCAAAGCTGCCCAGGAAGCGGAGACGCTCCGGGTAGAGTGTGCCTTCACACAGACTGGCAGGGAGCAGCATCCCGCATTGTAGGCGTGGCAGATGACATCCACAATCCAGTGAGAGAGACGCTACTTGGAAAGAGGACAACCTAGCCTTGGACCTCCATAACACAAGAACGGCTGGTCTGAGCATCGTATACCTTCAGTAGCTGCAATGTTTTGCCTCCAGCGCCCTCACTGGGCACAATAATTCAGCCAGCCACTCGTGATGTAGGCCGAAACCTTGCCAATCTCAATGGCTGGTTACAATGAGAACGAGATAGTACCTTAGACACAAATGCAGTGTTGGACCACAAGGTAACACCAGAGCCATCCAGAACCCATCTGAGACATGAAGGACTGACAGAAAGAGCATGTAGCTCGCCGACCCTCTTAGCTTAAACAATAACCAACAAAAGGCAGTCTTACATGAGAGCCACTTAAGGTCCGCCTGCGCCAAAGGAGAGTGGAGAATGGCACAGAGCTTCAAGAACTAAGGGCAGGTCCCAGACTGGCGCCTGTGGAACTGTCAGCGATTGCAACCTACGAGCACCACGCAAAAAAAGAGAAACTAGATTATGGCTCCCCATGGTACAGCCCTCAAAGCCAGCATGATTAGATGATATTGCCGCTACATATACCTTAAGTGTCGAAGGAGAGTGGCCCTTATCAAGAAGAGACTGGAGAAACTCCAGGATAGTGGACACTGCACAGGTGACTGGATCATCATTGCGGGCAGTATACCACTGGGAAAACAGCCGCCACCTGTTTTCATATTGCTGGTGAGTAGAGGATACCCCGGCACTCAAAAGGGTGCGTCTGACGGGATCCGAATATCCAGTCAGCTGTTGCTCAAGCTGTCCAGTGACCACACCTAGAGTCAGAGGTGTTGAGGGTTGGGGTGCCATAACAGGTCCCCTAACGGAGACAGCAAATCCCTCCTGGTCGGAAGACACCACGGGATGCTGTGACACAGATTCTGTAAAAGCGGGAAGCATGGCCGTGCTGGCCAACACGGAGCCACCAGTAACATCTTGTGGCCCTCCTCGGCAGCCCTCCGAAGAGTAGGCCAAATCAGAGACAGGGGTGGAAAAGCTTATAGGAGGACTCTTGGCCAAGGATGAGCCAACGCGTCCTGGCCCAGTGCACCTGATGCCCCCGTAAGGGAATACCATTGAGGACACTGAGTCAACCCCTCTGTGGCAAACAGATCTACCTCCGCCCGTCCAAAGAGGTCCTAAATCATGAGCACTACGTCACTGTGAAGGGACCACTCTCCTGGAGCATTCACCTGGTGGGAAAGAGAGTCTGCAAAGTAATTGTGCTGCCCCGGCAAGTACACTGCCCACAGGGTGGACAGGCGAGAAGAGGCCCATTCCTTTATGTGGTAGACAGCAGAGGTGTTGTCTGACCGAACTAGAACATGTTTCCCCTCCAGGTGGGGCAAAAAGTGTCTGAGAGCCAAATGCACAGCACGCAGCTTCAGTACATTTGCGTGTCTGGAGCGATCCTTATGGCACCAGCGACCTTGAACCGCTCTGTGTTGCCACACAGCGCCCCATCCGATGGTGCTGGAATCTGTCGTGACCACCTCTCTGCAACACACAACTATCCATGGGGACCCCCCTGGACAAATAACTCTTGTCTCTCCATAGCCTCAGGACACGAAGACACGACAATGTCACCATGAGTTTGCAATAATACCTGTGCCACCTGGCATCTAGGCGGAAGCTGTTGAGCCACCTCTGCAAAGGGCGCAGTGACAGACCTAAGGGCACAAACCGAGTGACTGATGTCAGTTTGCCCAGGAGCCGCAGGAAAGTGACATACGGAAACTGCCGGCCCAGCCTGAATCGACTGACCAACAGGAGTATATTGTTCACCCTTTGGGCAGATGGGTAAGCCCTCATGGAAGGTGAATCCAGAAACACCCAGAGAAAGGTGGTTGTCTGAGACGGGATCAGGCAGCTCTTCACCAAGTTGACCTTGAGGCCCAACTGGGACACATGACCAAGCAGACGACTTGTATTGGGAGAAGCATGCACTCGGGGTGGAGCGCAGAGAAGCCAATCGTCGAGGTATGGAAGAATTTTCATTTCGCAGGCCTGCAGAGGAGAGAGGGCTGCTTTGATGCACTGAGTGAACACCCTCAGGGAGAGAGAGAGGCCATACGGGAGCACCTGGAACTTCCAATGGCAACCCCGATAGGCAAACTGGAGAAACCAGCGATGCACTGCCGCAATAGGTATGTGAAAGTACGCATCCGTCAGGTCTATTGAGGTAAACCACTTGTCCCTGGTAACAGTCTGAAGAACCTCTGCTGTCGTGAGCATGTGAAAGTCCCCTGAGATCCAAAATGGGACGAGATCCACCCATCTTTTTGGGCACGAGGAAGTATGTTGAATAGTAGCCTCTGGGTTGCCGCAGAGGACCCACTGCCTCGATTGCACCCTTGGCCAGGAGGGTGGGAAGCTCCTGGACCCAGTGCTCAAGCTTTCACCGGGTTGGCAATTACTGTCACCCTGACCCGGCATGACATGAGGCCACCGTTGGAACTGTAACTGGTAACCATGGGTCAGAGTGGCAACCACCCATTGATCCCCAGCATGAGCAGCCCAATAACTGAGCTGCTGATGACATAAATATCTGACGGTTGGCCTGGTGGCATCACCGTCTGTCCTCACGGCCCCTAGGGGCTCTGGTGGGGTGGTGGCCAGAGTCTGCAGCACGGGCCTGCCTGGCTGGTTGGCGGACTGGCTCACGAAAGTCCCTGCTGGGTCTCTGCTGTGCAACCCAAGGATTAAACCCACCGGGCCCATCACAACCCCGAGGTGGCGGCCAAATACTGCGGCCAGCCGGCGAGCACCTTGGATGTTGAGGTGGAGGAGGGGACATACCCCTGCTGAGGCCTGAAAGCTGCTGCCTAGTGTTTCGTGCCTGAACGGTCCTTTCCAGCGCTTCCAAGGCAGACGGACCAAACAACTCCCCAGGTACCACAGGAAAACTACGGAGGGTCCGGCGGCATGTTTTAGCCAACATACACTGAGCCAGCCAGACCTACCGACGAGCCTGAGCCAGAAAAGACATTACACGCACAAGCTTCCTGGTCATCAGCGCAAAAGCCTGAAGTGCTGCATCACTAAAGCCAATTGCCGTAGTGGCACCACTAGTGTCCTGTAGGGATGAAGAGAGGGCAAACATGAGGTGTGCCGAAGAATTGCCCAGTCGGCCAGCCCCGGCATTATAAGCTTTACAGAGGAAGTCATCTGTAACACGACATTGAGCCCGTGGGCACCGAATATCAGGACGCAGAGCCTCATCTGGTGACACAATGAGTGAGGCCACCGCAGGTTCAACCACAGGCATACAATCCAGGCCTGCCTTAACTGACTCAAGCATAGTCAGTTAAGGATAGTCAGCATAGTCAGTTAACTCTTTCAGGTACTTCTCTGATGGCGGGACAGAGAAGGGAGAAGGGACCCGTCCGCGCCTGAAAACGGTGCTTCCGAGAGTGGATTCCTCCATTTGCGGGACGTCCAGCTGCAGCTGCCTTAATGCCATACCCATGATGTCCCGCATAGAGCTGTCACTCGATCTACTAGCTGTACTCTGAGATGAAGAGAGTGAGCCAGTCTCTGCACGAGATGACTGTGCCTCCTCCTCAATCCTAAAGTGAGAGGCAGAGGCAGTCAAAGACAACATATTCTCCTCCGAAGCCAATTCAAGCATGGGTGGAGAAGAGAATCCAACCAACGCAGGATCTGGCCGGCGTGCCTGAAGAAGGGATTTCATTTCTGCCAATTCTGCAGACAAACGCTCAACTCTCATTAAAAGGCCCTGATCAGACTTAGCTTGCCTCTTCTTAGGAGGAGCCACAGAGACTGTGGCCTCATTCTGGCGCTTCGAGCGCCTAGGGAGGGTCATCTGTCCAGAAGGTGGAAGGTCATTGCAACCCTCGGGACACAATTGGGCCAGCTGAATCACCCTCACAGCATGGGGCATCAACCCGGAACTCCTGATCAGGAAGCTGGCTAAAATTGGGAGAGGGGGCGAGACGCTACCGCCACCAATTAAAGCAAACAACAAATTTGGAGAGGCTGACACAGGTAGGTCAATCCAAAACAGCTCATAGGGTTGGCTAAAACTGGGAGAGGGGGCGAGACGCTACATTCACCCATTACTATAAAATACAGCAACAGAGGGGCTGACACCACCAGCTACGTCCAGAATAGAGGACGAAAAATGAAAACTGGGAGAGGGGGTGAAAACGCTGCCGTCACCAATTAAAGCAAGCAACAAACTTAGATGCTACCACCAGTAGCTCAGACTTTTCTTTTATTGGTCGGATAAAATATGCAAATTTTTTGAGATAGGAATTTTGGGTTTTCATGAGCTGTATGCCAAAATCATCAGTATTAAAACAATAAAAGACCTGAAACATTTCAGTTGGTGTGCAATGAATCTAAAATATATGACAGTTTAATTGTTATAATTACATTATGGAAAATAATGAACTTTATCACAATATGCTAATTTTTTTTAGAAGGACCTGTATGTGTTAATATTGATCTGATAATGTATTTGTTGTATTTTAGAGATGAAAAGAGTTTGATATCCTCATGTGCAAAACCTTAAAATGAAGTCTTATCATTTTTAACAAATATTCAAATAAAAGACAGCAAACCTTTTCAGTTTCACTTATAAACTACGTTAGCAGCAGTCTATTAGACACACCGTTGAAAAGCCGTGCAAGGAACTAAAGGAAAAGAATGTTTTGTTGCTTGTTTTACCGGCATGATTTTTCTTCGTAGTGATAAGATGTTTCCCGCATTTGGCTTTGGAGCCCAGATTCCACCGACTTGGCAGGTAACGCTTTGGGTGAAATATGACACTACCCATAGCTACAAATGTTTAAACTGCTGTTTTGTTATCAGATTAAAATGTAGTGGTGTTTTGACACTTGAAATTATAACTGGAGATATTTTGTTACAGGTTTCCCATGAGTTTCCGATTAACTTCAACCCATCAAACCCATTTTGTGCAGGTTTGTTACTCATTTTTAAAGTTTTTTTAAACAGAAGCCAGAATCAGCCACATTAAACATAAAGCTGATTAACTGCAGTTTCTGTTGTTTTATTACAAATTTAATTTCTAGTGCACCTTTGTGTGTGTGTGTGTGTAGGCGTAGAAGGGGTGGTGGAGGCCTACAGGGTGTGTTTACCACAGGTCAAACTTTACGGTCCTACTAACTTCTCACCAATCATCAACCACGTAGCCTGTTTTGCAAACCAAGCCCTCCAGCAGACCACTGCATCAGTGAGTATTTGTTTCTGCTAAACTTTGACACTTGGACACTTCACCTCCATTGCCATCACTTTGTGCACACCCTCCATATACATTTCATTTATTTTACTGTACTGTTATCTGTATATATAGTGTTCATTGATGTATATGTGTGTAGATGTATATTTGGTTAATGTATATGTGTGTATATGTATTTATGTATGTATGTTTATATATATATATATATATATATATATATATAAAAATTCCCTTCTCACCCTCCGCGGGGTGGTCTCGTTTCATCCTCTGAGCTCGGGTCCTCTACCAGAGGCCTGGGAGCTTGAGGGTTCTGCGCAGTATCTTGGCTGTGCCTAGAACTGCACATTTCTGGACTGAGATGTCTGATGTTGTTCCTGGGATCTGTTGTAGCCACT
>NC_051450.1:192746-219354 GCF_001649575.2 Kryptolebias marmoratus
CTTTCTTCCACCTTTCAATGTCCCATGTTTGGTGCACCCTTGCAAAGTCCAAACGGGCAACTTTGTGGCGTTGAAGAAGACGTGGCCTTTGAAGACGTTTTTTGTTTCTGAAGCCCTTCTCTCGCAGATGCTGTCTGATGGTTATTGGGCTGCAGTCAGCACCAGTAATGGCCTTAATTTGGGTAGAGGATCATCCCGTGTCTTGACGGACAGCCAATCGGATCCTGCGGCTCAGAGGTGGTGAAATTCTTTTGGGTCTACCACTTGACTTTTTTGTTCCATAACCCTCATGATCATTTAAAAAATGCAAAATGACTGTCTTACTGCGTCCAACCTCAGCAGCGATGGCACGTTGTGAGAGGCCTTGCTTATGCAGCACAACAAACCTACCACGTTCAAAGTCAGGGAGCTTTTTTGCTTTTGCCATCAGGTCTTGACAGTATAAAGACTTGACAGAAAATGACATGAAATCCAGATTTTTGCACAGCTTTTGGCTTTTAAAGACTATGGTCTTAAACCTTTGATCAGCTGAAAAAATCATGTTTGAGTGTAAATGCAGTTTGCAGAAAATTCCCTGCTCAAAAGTTCTTGTCTCTTGCACTGATTTTTTCCTTTAACATTGTGAAGCTCTACTTAAAACCTTCTTAAGATCCAATTGTGCAAAATGCAAATTATTGCAATTTTTTGACTGGTCTTAAGATTTTGATCAGGAGTGTATATATATATATATATGTGTGTGTATATAATGTGCATTGCTATTTATTATAGGTGCATAAAGTTTTCTTTTTCATCTCAACCTTTCTGTATTGAGCTGCAGTAACGTGCAAATTTCCCCATTGTGGGATCAAAAAAGTTTATCTTATCTTTATCTTAAAACAGCTGTTGGGATAATATCACACTGATCACCCATTATAGATATTTTCAGATAACTAATATGGTTTTGTTCTGTATCATTTCCTGTCACTGTCTTCCTGAAGCAATACTTCGTCTTGCTGATCATCACTGATGGAGTGATCACAGACATGGATGACACTCGCAGCGCCATCGTTAACGCCTCCCGGCTGCCCATGTCCATCATCATCGTCGGGGTGGGAGGGGCGGACTTCAGTGCCATGGAGTTCCTGGATGGAGACAGTGGCCGCCTGCGTACTCTAACAGGCGAGACCGCCATGAGGGACATTGTTCAGTTTGTGCCATTCAGGCAGTTTCAAAACGTGAGTCTTTAAACACTACACTCTCTTCTCGTCTCTGTGCTTTCTGTTAGATAGTATTGTGAGGTGTGGTTGCAACCTATTGCTGTAAAAACTGCTTGCACTTCAAACTTCTTTGGTTCTTTGATTTTAACTGATTTTCAAAATGATTGAAACATGCCAAATCAGAGCAAACTCTCCACCCTCTTCTTTCATTTCAAATCTCCTCAACTAAAATCTCACTTCATGTGTCTGCCTTGTTTCTCCATTTCTTTCCAGGCGCCCATCCAGGCTCTTGCACAAAGCGTATTGGCCGAGTTGCCTCAGCAAGTAACCTCGTTCTTCAGTTCATTCAAACTGAAGCCACCCCAAGAGCCCAGTCCTTCTTAGGGGGTACCCCAAAATATCAAAACTCATTTAACCCACCATTTCTTGTTGTGCCTGTATGAATGACAGCCTAAAGTCTTTTTCAGACTTGGTCCCGAATGGTCTAACACTCTTGACTGTGTGTTTTCTCTCTTGGCATTGAAATTCGTCTCAACACCCATCTTTTATTGGCCCTTGTAGTTTGATCTCAGGAACTTCTGATTTGCTCTATATGCAAATGAATAGAATAAACAAATTATCAGCGGAGCAACAAACAGAAAGAACCTCAGTCTGTTTACTGATGTTTCTAAGAAATCACTACTTCTTTCAGCAACAATGAACCAAAATCACTATTATTATTAGGTGATACATTTCAAATGTACTGTGTAACATTTATTTGGGAAATTTTCGAAACATTTCAAAAACCTTTGTATCTGATATAGTATGAGAAAGTAAAAGAACCATAGTAGGTGCTTCTGGACCAAACAGGTATAAGAACTCTGGAGGGTATGAGGACAATTAGTGATTATAAGGACTTACATATTTGTTTGTGTAACAACCTGCTGACAGTCAGCACGGCTGCATCACTTGTGCATTTGACACCACCAATGGCAATAACAATGGAGGACTTCATATTTGGAGCTGTGTGTTGTGGGTGTTTAGTTAAACCAACCAGTTTAAACCAGTTTGAAAGAGCGCTACAAACATTTAGTAGTTATAGGAGTCAGAAGAGCATGCCACAGCAGACAATTAAGTTAAGTAGCAACGTTAACAAAGTTTTAATAATGCAGGTGCTGGAATACCGTTCAGTTTGTTCGTTTATGTATGGACCAGTCATTTCCTAAGCTATTTTACATTACAACTAAATGTATTAGTAGTTATAGGAAATAAGAATATTTGAACCTACATAATATTTATACAAACAGTAGCAAGGTGAGAAGTAGATGAATGAACAAAAGTCAACCCCTGGAAAACATAATCTTACATGGACTTAAAACTCATACTGCAGCCAACCTACGGGGGGCGCTTGTGTTTCAGCTTCAACTTCTATGTCCTGTTTCTGTGTCCAGTGGAGTAAACATACAGCCTTGTTCATTAACAGGATGATAAATGGTAGATTCGGTTTTTAAAATGTGACCACAAGCTTCTACAGAGCTGTCCACTCCTGATCTGTTCATTCAGAACACCTTAGCACCAAATCTGAACAAGGCTTCACTGAACCGCACAAATCATTACAGGAAGTGATTTCTGTACTGATTTTTCGAACCCCTCAAACATTGTTCATCTTTTTCCAAGTTTTTTGCTCATGCTGAGACAGCCAGGCAATATAGGAAGCACTTTTGGTTTTATTCTTTTGAAATAAATCTTTTCAGAGAATAAAATGATTTTGTTCTCTGAAGGTTTAAAGCTGCAGGCCTACTGGAACAAATAGATTGCATCTTTGCTTTCGCTTGGCTTTGCCCTTCAGGTCTGAGCAAAATCTGCAGGAAGATCATGTGGAGTTTCTAGAATACATGTAAAACCTGCTAAAAATCACGGAATGAGCTGGTTACGCAATACATTTATTTTGGCTGTTTTGACTGGTTCAAACCTTTCTTCTCACCTTTCAGGCACCTCGTGAGGCCCTGGCAAAGACCGTGTTGGCGGAAGTACCAACTCAGCTTGTGGAATTTTTCAGCACCGTGAAACTGAGTCCACCAAACTCAAACCCTGCTCAGAACCCTGCTGGGACTGTGTGATGCCACGAAGAGACCAGATCAAGATCAGACTCATTTCCTGACTTATATAATCTCCTCAATTAGTCTTTCCATACACTCATACAGACCCCTTCTTTTTTTTAGCTCATCATCAGCCAACCAAACGACATCCTTACATCCAATATGTTGTAGAAGGGTCAGAACTGATCCAACTGGAGTCGATTACAAAATCCATGACTCTTTTATTAACTAAAAATCATTCCATTATTAAGAAAGACTACACTAATGTGCAAGTTTACTTGAAAATAATTGATTTTACCCTTCTGTATTTAATGAAGCAGCATACTTGGATTAGTAAAAACAACTCTAAAAATAGCCCTATAAACTACAAATTGGGCTGTTTTTTTCTCCATCATATGAGCTTGTACATTTAATATCTGTGGCATCTCCAAAATACAAACTCAGCCATTATTTAATTACAAACATAGAGAGCTTTTGTACACTAAGATAAAGCTCACTCTTGCTCTTGGCATTAGTAAATTCATGAAAACTGGATTATTTTATTGTAATTGGAGACAAAACAGCCATGCTGCTTGCTGTGCACTGGCTCCTTTCAGCTCATTCCTGTATAAATTTCTGTAATTGTAACTTTAATACAAACCATGTAAAACTCAAGACCAAGCATTTAGATCTAATTTGTGCAGTCTCATATTGCTAACTAGCTGCTATCTGTGGCACATGGAGTATTATTTCTAGTCATAAGGTTGCATGTTCGTATTTACATTGATAACATGATGTATTATGATCAAGTATTTAGGTTTTTAGTCTAAGGGATGCCAAATTCTTTTATGATGTCAGTCTTAAATATATTTCTATAATGTGCCAGGTTTTTGCAAATGGCTTTCTGCGTATAGATGATCCATAGACTTGTTTCCTGAACCAACAAAGTTGAGTGTTATTGAAACTTGATGCACTTCTGATTATTGAAACCTGTGTATGTTTTGCGTAACTATTGCTTTTTGACCAGTAACGTGCATTTAATGGATCATGTTGTATTCCTGCTGCTTTGCACTCTTATCAGAAGTGGGTATTGTCCCTTAAAAGCTTTCAGCTTGCAAATAAAACAGCTTATGATTAGTATCAGCAGAGTACTGGAGTCATTTCACATAAAACATCATGAGATGTGTCTCTGCCATCTCTGCCACAAAAACAAGCAAACAAAAAAATCGGTAAGTACAGATAAATGTTGCCATGCTGTGCTACACAACAGAAAGATGTTTTGTCCAATATCTTTAAGACAAAATGAGCTGCTGCCACCTACTGGACATTAGGTGACAAAACAGCTGTTCAAATCAAAAGCATACTGAACTGATTAACAGGATGCGCCCAAAAATTGAAGGAGTTAATTTCCCCCACTGCCTTTCACGCTAGAGGTGTAGGCTAAGATCATTTTATGAGAAATGACTTGTAGCTGTTTTGGTCAAACCTTGAAAAAAACATGATTGATTTCACGTGATTTCACACTCAGCGTGTACGGTTATGACTCAGCCACCTCCACACCAGAGTTTAGCTCAACATTTGTAAAACTTTAGAGGTTTAACCATTTTTGTTTTTTTATAGAAGTTCAGTTGGCATTGGAAGTCATTTTGAATCAGGCTGACTGCAAAGGTTTATCAGTTATAGATATACAACCAATGATTACATTCTGCAACTTTCAATAAAATTTGTTCAGTGGTTTGTTAGATATTTTGGTAAAAACATTGTCCGCCTTCGCAGTCCAGCATTGGAAGATAACGATCTAAATTCATGTTTTTCCCACTTCTACCTGACAACCATACACTATCACAGCTGTCACGTCCTGCACCAGTTATTTGCTAATTTATAAAAGAATTTGGCAGTAGAAGTAGTTCTTTGGGCAGACATGTTGGTACTTTGCTGTTTTTTTGCAGCTTAAAAAAACTCTGTTGGTCAAACTTGAACTCATTTCTACAAAGTCAAAACTAAACCATTCACTGCAGCAGACAGTAAAAACTTATCGTTTAAAAGTTACAGACAGTTTGTTCACTGATATCGTTATAGAGTAATTCACCTCAGCTTACTGACCTGCTATCAGGCACTTTAACATTTTTATATAAAAATAACTGATTTCTGAAGAGCTGTCAATGATCTGTTGGGTTTCTAAATAATAAATCTGATCCTTAGAAGTCCAAAGTCAGATTGAATCAACAGGACAGGTCTCTGCTCAGCCTACCAGCACTACACTAAAGTCCTAGGAACACGAATGCACCTCCATGCTGGACTACAAACCTTCCTGAACCTTAAAAACCTTCCACATGCATCGCCTGACAAAAGTAGTGGGTACCAGTTTAAATGTCAGGTCCCTGCTGAAAACCAGCCGGGCCGTGTAACAATCTTTGCTTTATCTGTTGGATGGGAATCCTGATCGTGGCTACATGCGGTGGATGTCGCTGTGATCCATGAACTGCTTGAGGTTGTGCAGGTTGTCCCACCACTTGAAGAGGAAGGTGTCTGCAATGAGGCTGAACCAGGGAGTGATCTCCAGCTCCTTGCGCTTGGCCTTTTCCAACATGGCTTTCAGCTCCTCTTTGCTCACGTAGCAGTGGTGCTTGATCTCATTGGGATCTGGACTCAGCTCCACGTCCTGCACAAAGGCAAGGAAAACCACTGTAGCAGATATAGTCATGGGTCAAAAAGAAAGTCAACCCGCTCTTATTTTAGGGGTTTTATATATCAGAAGGTAATGATAAAATTATTCAACTCTAACCTCAAATGAACAGCTGCCTCCTGATCCAGCAGCTTGTAGAATTACCTTTAGCAGCAATAACTCTCACTAGTTCTTTTCTGTTTAGTTCAGTTTGTTGTTTGTGGAAGAGTTTTGGCCCATTCTTCTTTACAACATTGTTTCAGTTCATTGAGGTCTGCAGACATCTGGTTCTGCTCAGCTCTCTGAACGTCCCACCATAGCATTTCATTCACGGTGACATTCTGGACTTTGACTGGACCATAGCAACACTTTGATTTTTTTTTTTTTAGCCATTCTGTTGTAGATTTGCTGCTGTGTTTAGAAGAATTGTCCTGTTGCATCATGACCCAGTTTGGTCTGAGCTTCAGCTGTCAGACAGACGGTCTTACATTTGACTTTAGAATCCTTTGGTCTACAGAGGAGTTTATGGCCGACTCAGTGACTGCAAGGTGTCCAAACCATCAGACCACCACCATGCTGACAGCTGGTATGAGATGTTTGTGCATGGTTGGTCTTCACCAAACATGCTGCTGTGCATTATGGGTAAACCTTCTTACTACTTTGATTTCATCTGCATTGTTCTGGACGTCTTATGGTTTATTCAGATGAAACTTTAAAAACCTAAGTCCTGCTATCATATTCTTTTTAGAGAGAAGAGGCTTCTCCTGCAACCCTTTCATAAGTGTTCAGTGTTTTTCTAACTGTCCTGTCATGACCTTTAACCTTTAACCTGCAAACTGAGGCCTGTAGAGTCTAAGATGGAGCTCATTTCTCTGAGCATTGGATGGTCTGACCTCAGGGTGAATTTTCTGGGATGTTCACTCATACAAGATTGTCAGCTGTCCTAAATGTTTTCCACTTGTGAATAATCTTTCCCTCTGTAGAACGATGGACTCCAAATAGTTTGGAAATGACCTTTGATCCTTCTCATATTAATTGGTGAGGTCACTGCTGATGACGTTCCTCCTTGGCATTGTGTTAACACACACCTGTTTGCTCCAGAGCAGCAAACTGTTTAAACTCCTTCTTTTATAGAGGTGCTCAGAGTGATGATGATCAGTTAATCAATACATTTGATCAGCAGCACCTGGCTGATACTGAACCTCTGAAATCCTGTGGCAGCAGCAAGAGTGGACTGTTTTCCACACAACTTTTCCTTTTTGCTTTGTTTTTGTTTAATAATCTGTTTGAATATGTTGTGTTTTTGTACACGTCAGGTCAGATTGTAAAAATTTTAGATCCTGGTAAAAACCAAATCGTTTGGTGTGCTGTTTTTTTTAACCAATAACTGTATAAAAGTCCAAGTTCAAAAGGCCATTTCAGCACTACCTTCTGCATGAAGAGAATGTAATCGATCTCATGTTCTCCCCAAACACCGTCCGACTGGGCCTTGTAGTGGATTCGTGTTAAGTATGTCATTTCCTCGGGTGGCACCTGACAGACAGCAGAAGGATGGAAGAGATCAGACGAGAAGTAAAGACACGCCTCAATCCTTGATAATCCTCTTGGGCAGAGTGGACAAAGCATACCTGCTCCAGAGGGATTCCCAGCTCAGCTTGGAGTCTCCTCTGAGCGGCCCTCCTCACTCCTAACGCCTCCTTCTCCTCCAGCTCGCTGTCTGTGTGTAAAGGATGACTGCAGCATGTATTCGTGAAACAGTCTGAACACATCCACATGGAAAACAAAACATCAGACGGTCACCAAAGACAAATGGCGGTGTTTTCGAGAGCCGGAGTTTAAGGGCTGACCTGGAAAAGTGATTTTGGCGTCAGACCTCTGCTGTAGGAGCAGCTTGTCATCACTGTTGAAAAGGAAGACGCTGAAAGCTCGGTGCAGTAAACCTGCAGAGACAAATGATTTAAAATACTGACCAGAGCTGAAAAAAAAAAAGCACCCATACAGACACATGCAGCCGAACACCGCAGCTACCTTTGTCGATGTTTGAGTTGAGGTGGCAGTTTTTCTTGGTGTCTGCTCCGACCTTCTGGTCGTTCTCGTCGATGACGATGCACATCTCAGAGAGCAGCTGCACCTGCTTCTCATCCAGGTGATCTGTGGGGATCTCAGGCATCCTGGCTGCAGACTGCGGCCTTCTCACCTCACTGCGGACACAGTACAGGAGCGGTCAGTGGGTGATTTAGTATAAAGTTTAAATGTCAACACGATGCAAAAACATTCTAAACAGCATCTGTGGTGTTTGCTTTGATGAATTGCAGCATTAATATGAAGCTAAGACCTAAATATATATAATGTGCAATAAAAAATATCAATAAGACATTTTGCAAAGTCAAGACATTTTGAATTTGGTGCAAAATCACCTTCAGGGCTTTGCATTAAAGATGAATGCCTATTGTAATTGTTGCAGTTATTAAGTGTTTATAAAGTACTAAAGAACCCTTATTACTATTTTTTGTTACTGTCGTAGATTTCCATGTGCTACTCCTCCCAGAGTTTTAGTAAAGCCCATGCCAAAAAATACATCAAAATATGCAGCTCAATCAGGAAAAGTGTGGTCCAAACAAACAATATTTCTACATTCACAAACAAGAACCATATCTCAGCCCTGTTTGGAGCTCTAGCTCAGCCGTACAGCACAGGAGAAACACGATTCAAAGTTTAAATGGCTCACAAAAAGTTCAGCTTTACATGACTGAAGTGCTGTTTTGATATTTCTTACTTTTGACACAATTACAGTTTAAGTTTTGTGCTTTTTAAAGATTTCACAGCAAAATGCCCAACTTCGTGACATCATGCATTAACTTTGTAGCTGTGTAATCTTTCCAAAGCTTTTTAAAAAAAATCTCTCTTCTTATTCCCACAGACTTTACACCTTTTAAACAAATTAAACATCATTATGTAGGCATGTTTATCTGGTTTCACCCTGTCTCAATGCTAGAGGACTTTTGGCTTTCTCTCAAATCTTCACAAAGTACTGTGCACGAATCATTGACTTCTATTGTATCTGAAGTTTCTCTTTTAAACTATAAGTGAAGGGTGTTTCTAACTGCTCATACGTCTTACAAAGAAACACTACAGAATCATAATAAATTGCATGTGTAATGACCAAGCTCTTCTGCTACTGATGACTTTAAACAAACAAAATTCAATGAGACATAAGTTTCGTACGACTTTCTAGGCTTGCTTTCTTATCTGCGTTTCTATTTGTCCTTTTCCAACGCCCTTAGGGAGTGACATACGCAGGTGTGTGGTTGCCATGGGGACCGTAATGAGGCACTAGCAGCAGCTTTGAAGTAGTCCCAAATAACTGAGAGAACGTTTAAGAACGGGAAAATTTCAGGCTTTAGCTGCATTAACACCCTGCAAAAATTAGAACATTTCCAGTTCTTTTGTTTTTGAACGACAGCTTGGTAGCAGCAGTCTACCCACAGTTAGCTTGTTATTCGCATTTATTCGTGACCTGAAGGACAGTCGGAGCTCCAAGGCACAAACAAACACAGGTAACACAGGATTTCCTCCTTAGAGACAGTCGGGCTAACGCCACCTCTCCGTTTCCGGTGTGTCAGCCCAAACAGCTCAGGCTGCCTACCTGGATCGAGCTCTGCAGCAGCGGGTAACACCAGGCCCGAGTCTCCGTGGAGCCGATCGTTCAGGTGCGTTAGCTTTCAGCACCGCGACTCCCGAACGGGATACCGTCCGAAGCACCGCCCACACAGCTGGGGCCATGGCCTGACAAAAACACAAACCCAATCACAGGCGCGGAAGACAAGGCTGTGGGTAAAACACGGACAGGAGCCATGGCGAAGGTCTCGGAGGCTCACAAAGGTGGGGTCAAAGGTGAACATTAGTGACCACGTGGGTTACATTATCTCTCAGACAGCAGGGCCTCTCATGACTGCAGACCCTCTCTGAACTTGTTATTAACTGGTTTAAAGTAAATCGTTGTCTGGCGTTGACACATCTTTTAACTCTGCTGATAAAGAAACATTTCTTTTCTTATCAGGGTACTTCTTATCATAACATTATTGTAACATTATTTGTCACCTTGAACTGATCGCTTCATTCCAGGACGTAGACTTGTTGAATAAAAGCTTGAGACTCTGAATAAACCAAACATTTTTGGGCACGCTGCCACAAACAAAGTTCCTTCTATCTACAGCTATAGCACACATATTACCTGTTTCATTTAGGTTTTCCGTTTTAATAATTTTAGTACTAAATAAGATTTAGAAGTATGATTGCTGAATTTATAGTTTGGTCTCAATTAGTCACATTTCAGGGTTTCCCCCAGAAAAAAGGCTAAGCCCGGTGGTAGGTGGCCGACCGCTGGCTGACATTCATTTAGTAAAAAAATTATTAAAGTTGACAGAAAGTTAAAAATATGGCTGTTTATTATTTGATATTGTAAGTTATTTGGCTCTTACGTCGGTGCAGTATTCCCCAAAAAGACAGGGGGCAGTACGCTACGTAACCAGTGGAAATACGGTAAAAAGAGAGCAGATGGTTGAATGCAGCGCGGCGTGCGCGGTCCACACCAAGTTATAAAAGGTACACGACGAGACGCCGCGCGGGACCTTCGCGCAGGGGCGGGGACAGTGCGATTGTGTCACTGTTGGTGCGCGCACCCTTGCGCGGTTAGGCAGATAAAGGTAGCGGGTGGAAAAAAAACGTGTATAAAAAAATGACATATTTATAATAAACAAGCTGAGCTTAGCCTGGCAGCAGGCTCACCAAAGCCTGGTGACCCACTAGGCTTATAATTGGGGGAAACCCTGCATTTGTTAATTACCACCTGCGGCCAAAAGGCTGGCGATAACGTCTTGTCTCTGTCTGTTAGCAACATATTTCCTGAACCACCTGATGAATTTTAATTACATTTTCAGGAAGTAGTCACTGCACACATGTCCACAACTGATCAACCTTTGGAGGCAACTCAATTAGAGATGGCCACCACAGCCAACTGACCTTAAAAACGTTAAAACAGCCATAACTCTAATTTCAGAGATACCAAGTTAACATTTGCAGTGACCATAGCTGAGATTTATTCTTAAAACACAGGCAAAAAAAGAGCAAAATATTAAATTTTATCATAACTAGCTGCAGTCAGCTGTTAGCAAAATACTTTATGAGCTACTGGGTGTATTTTGCTGACATTTTCTATAAGTAATCACTGGATACACATCTACCACTGATTAACGTTTGCTGCCAACCCAATTCAAGATGGCCACCACAAACTACTCACCTTAGAGAACACAAAAATGGGTATATCTTGGCCAATTTCATAGACATTCTGCTAAATTCAGGGCAGTTGGAGCTTAGAGTCATTCACAACACATACTCCTAATGCTATTTATTGAACATATTTACTTGATATGTTAACATTGATAGTTGAAGTCAGCCCTGTTTTTCTGTTAGCAAAACATTTCATCAACCACTGTATTCATTAAGTAATTACTGGATGTATCTCTTCAGCTGATTATCTTTAAGAATCAGCCCAATTCAAGATGGCCACCACAGCTAATCAACGTTAGCGACACAAAAAAGATGTTGGTGATGTGGTAGTAGCTGGGAGTCACTGACAACAATAACTTTGAGTGTGACATTACCTCAGATTGCACATCATGGTATTATCAAAGTTGAACTAAAACAGCTACAATTTCTAAAATCAAGATCATCTTAGTTTCAAACTCTGGCGTGAACAAAGGCGGGTGATATGCATTCCTTCAAGGAATCCTAGACCTTTAATATAAGTCATTTAAGAAAGATCTTTATCAGCCTTTATAATATGTTTTGTATACTTTTATATATTTACTGTTTTAACTTTTTGTAATATACAGAAATTAATATGCTACTGGCAATTATTTTAAAGGCCATCTGATTTTTTTTTTCTCTCAAGACCCCTTTAACTGGTGTTTGACAACCCACAATTGAGTCACAACCCCAACTTTAGGAGCCAGTCTTCAACAACCTACTTTTAGTGATTTCCTTGCCTGAAGTCATTCTTCCTTGGAAATTCCAGTTTAACAGTCTTTATTTCACAGTTCCCTGAGTTCATCCAAACAGAGGGATACCCTTCCAATAATCAAACTGTATAGAAAAGCCTCAATGCATGTTTTGAGGTGATATGGGAATGAGATGCATGCAGGAATGAGAAAAATTGATCTGTTCCGGTTTGATCCACTCCCGGTTTGCCTGTTAACACAACACGCCATCAGCCCACTGCACCCTGACCACCCAGGCCTCACAACGCTGAAGTTGGCATCAAATTCTAGCGTCGAATAGCTAAAGGGCGATTCCACCTAATTTTTCACTACCATCCGCGTCTTTAATTGATTCTAATTTAAAAACTACAAATCGTAGACACTTCAAACCTGGACTGGATTCTTCTCCTCTTCCAGATACATGATTAAAACCATGATTGGGATTTGTGAAACCTTTTCCTGATTTGTGAAAACTCATTAAAGTTAGATTTTCACCATTTTCGGGCATATGGATGGCACTACATCTGCTCTAATTAAAAAACTACTGCACCTAGACACTTCAAACCTGGACTGGATTATTCTCCTCTTCCAGATAAATGAGTAAAACCGTGATTGGGATTTGTGAAACCAGTCCAGGTTTGAAGTGTCTACGATTTGTAGTTTTTAAATTAGAATCAATTAAAGACGCGGATGGTAGTGAAAAATTAGGTGGAATCGCCCTTTAGCTATTCGACGCTAGAATTTGATGCCAACTTCAGCGTCGTCCAGGCCTCTAACAACCAAACATAAGTAGGCAATGCCTGTCACATTTCCAGCCCACGAACACACTGATAAAACAACCAGATACTTACAAAAGACATGCTCTATAACAGGTGGACAACCAGCGTCTTTTAGCCTTTCTTTTTTGCGTTTATATATCACGAAATTTCAGAGAAGAATCAGAGCCCTCGATCCAAGCTCCTGACGTCACGAATTCTCATTCGCTGCCCACTCGGCAGCGTGACCGCCCATTGGTTCACAAGGCACAAACACAACCCACGTGATGCGGAAGTGGTTGCTAAATATGTGATATGTCAAATTTTGTACTAAAAATCTGATACTTGATCAACTAGCTTGACGTTAACAACGCCATATAAAAAATAACATTTTCAAAGTAATAGAATTGCATAATATTACGCTATAAAGGATAAATCCCGCCCATTTCTGTCTCAGCTGCTGTGCTATGATTGAACGTCAGAATGAAGGTGATATATGTGGCAGCTAGCTAGCTGTGCTAGCTTGTAGCTATTTTCCAGAAGTCTGAAAGTCAGCAATGAATTCAGAGAAGCGGTGACAGTGGTGAGTGATCGTCTTGTTTCTCATAATTTATACATGTTACTGATGCCCAACGAGACACAAAACATAGCGGTCAAAGCGGGCAGTTACTTTAATAAATGTCACAATGATGGTAAACGTGTCAAATAAAATAGTGTATTTCTGACGCGTTTTACTTCTAGTTTCCGCTGTTTCTTGTGTTATTCTATGAATTGTCCATCTGATAAGATAATCTGTAAGTGGAGCGAGGATAAACTCGATAATAGTCCCAAGTCATCTTCATAAAAACAGTATAAATAAACCAGACAACTATTTGTTTGGGCTGTTTCTCTACTTTTCTACTTTACTGAAGTAACACTACATTCTGTGATCCTTCACATCTGAAACATGATGATTAGGATTTTTACCAGGCGATTCTGGCTAATATTCAGTTATTGCAAATGTTGTCTTATCAGTTTTAAATTTAGTTTTACAACCATTTGAAACATGACATGATAATCATAAACCTTTTGACGTGACATTTATTCGTGGCCCAGAAGTTCTTGAACAAACATTGAATTAAGATGAAACATTAACCAAGATATAATTTTGGAAACTTTACACCACTCCACTATTGTTACATAAGACTCTTTTCTGTAGTATGTTAATATTCTGATTTTATCATTTTAAGCTTTCACTAAAAGACTATGGATCAGTATGTTTAGTAACACTTTTTATTATAATATATGAAGCATAAAATAAATAAATTGTATTAATACTCTATTGGCCAAACAATACAATTTAATTTTTGTGTTGCAGTGTTTGAACACATCATATAAATAAGATGAAATACAAGTATATATGTAAGTTGCTTTTTTTTAAGTCCACATTTCTTTAAAGTATACTACACATTCTTGCTGTGGAGAAATATGGACTTGCTGTGTGTTTGAAAACAGTTTGGGATAAACACCAAACTGCATCAAATTATTGCCTGCTGCTAAAAGGCAATGGTGGGCAATAATGTTTTTGTGTGCGTGTGTTTGTCAGTTTTCTTTCAGTACGACAGCACAGCATCTGCTGGCATGAAGAAAGACGACTCTTTTCCCACAGTTCCAGCTGTAAACTTACACGTTACTTCCGTTTTATCTGCAGGCAGGTGGTGATAAGTGACAGACCCAACCCACCCACCTGCCAGCCAGCGCAGTGTGGCCTTTGTTTACCTACTCCTCAGGTAAGTTTTGAGCAGAGTAGAGGGCAGGGCCGCACACGAGGTAGGAGGGATGCCTGTGGAGGGCGGAAGCAGCACCGGCTCTACTACAGCCGCTCGCCACCCCAAGCAGAAGCGCAAGGCACACAGTTTGTCCATCCGGCGCACCAACAGCACAGAGGACAGGCCACCTGGTATCCTAAGAGGAGACATGCTGGAAGGACATGTAAGGGCTTTTCTTTTTCCTGTTACACCTAAATACTTTTTTTTTTTTGCTAAACTTATTAGGTGCCAGACCAGTAAAAGTATATGTTGTTGACACAGTTTTTGGTGCACCTGCTTATAAGAAAACGCCACAAATGTCATTTGTTACCATTAAACTGTAACATTAACATTAAAGTTTCTGATGTGAGGCTGCTTTTTGTCAGTCCTGAAAGTGCAGTACCATCCGGTTTAGCAGCATTTCTACTTGCTTTGGTGGTGCAACCTTCTTAACTCCTTTCTACAGTGTGTTAATGAGATGGAGTTTCTGCCTCCTGGGAACAATACATCTCTTTTTCTAGGCTCTCACTTGGGATCAAAATAGTATCTGTGTCATTTACATTCTCAAAAAGTTAATCCATTATGCACTTTGGTTACTCATTTCTTGATTTCAAAACAAAGGAATTTTTACATCCACTAAAGCCATGAAGTTAGTTGTTTACTTTCTCAAAAATAGATTATTTGAATTAGGCCTACAATTGATTTATTGTCTCAGAAAGAGAGGTCTGTAATTAATTTCATTTTTTTTCACGAGCAGTTATTTCCTGATGCAGACTCTTCACGGTGGCTTCATGCCTCTTTACTGCCGAAACAATAAAAAAAGAGTTTCTGTTTGGTCAAGAACACTGTTAACTTTTGGGAGTTGTCTGCAGAGCGAGAGCCATCTCCCTAATAATACGAACAAAGGTGTCTGTGAGTGTTTTCAATTGTATCTTCCGGTTTATTCTGTTATGTGAGATCTTTAGTAGTGAAACGTTGACTGTCCTTTTAACTTTTACTTTCTGCAATGTTTCCACCTGAATTATCAGCCACTAAAGGAGTCGGAGCTCAGCTTGCACTGCTCTGTTGTCTCATCAAGTTTTAATATGGGTCGCTTGTCCGGGTCTGATTAGTCTTTTCAACAGTTCTTTTTGTTTGTTGCCAAGACATACTGGCTCTGTTTATACACCCAGTCCACCCCACCACATCCACACACATTTTTATGAGGCCATATACAACACAGAGCATGTTTTCTTCTGCTCCTTTAATGCTCTCATTATTGATCAAAGTGCAACACAGGTTTAAGGGCAGAAACTAAGCAGCTTTGCTTTTTCTAAGGGCTGCCTGTTATTTCCTAATTTACTTTAGTTTTTTTCCTCTCTCTGGTTTGTGTTGACATGTGGTGCTGACTTAATGGTCAGACTGCAAACGTCACTGTGGATTTAGCTCACGTGTTCCAGCAGAGAGGGTGACAGAGAAGCAGATTTCTGTTTTCATGGAAGCTTTAGGATCTCTGTGTGTGTTTGTCAGAGTGAAACTGGTGACCAGCTGATAACTGGGTTATAAAGGAGGGGTTCTCAATGGAGGTAAGGCGTGTAGGAGCTTGTATCTAGGTTATAGTTGCTGGAAAAGTTGTTGTTGTTGTTATAGCATTTGGTTTTAAATTGATGTAAACACAGGCTATGTTTGCCCAGAGATGAACACTTCTACTTTGTTGAAGTGGTGTTTATTTAATAAGTAACTCAAACTTTTCTTTTAGTAGTTGTAATATAGTGTATGAGACGCCTGTAATAAATGTCATGTCTGGGGGAAAAAATAAATAAACATGGGTTTGAATTTCAACTGTTTGAACAGAAGGACATCAGTGATCATTTGGAAATGACTCCAATTCCTTTTTCAGCCCCATGTCTGAGCTCACTGTGAAGCCTCTCTCTGTATCCAGGACTCCAAGCTGCCCCTTGCCCTGCGGAACAACCTCCTCGACCTTTTTAGCCAGATCGAGCGCGAGTTTGAGAATCTCTACATTGAAAACCTTGAATGTGAGTTTCTGACCACATGCTTTACTGTATCAGTCTTGGAGAAATATTTTCCAGATTTTGATTAGGGGTTCTGTGAAAAGGTCATGAACAGATACTATCTTAGCTGATGTAGATGGCTCTGAGAAACAAAGTTTAATTATTACAGATTGGTGAGTTAACAGCTGGTTCAAACAAGGCTAAGACCAAAGTGGAATGCTGCTGTCTTAAAATGGCTCCAATTTTAAAAAAACACAAATCACATACTTGGTTTTAAATGTTCTGCAATCAGTGCAGAGTAATTTGGTCCAGGTTTGAAGTGTCTATGTGTTGTAGTTTTTTTAACTAGAGTAGATTAAAGATGCTGAAGGTAGAGAAAAATTAGGTGGAATCGCCCTTTAGCCATTTTCCAAATCGGAAGCTGCAATCGGAAATCAACTTCAGCTTCGTGGAATTGAAGGAGGATATTTTCAGCAAGTTATCTCGGTTGTATTTCACCGTAAGTGGCTTTCTTCTTCTTCTGGTCTTTATTTTAGCAGTAAGGTAGCAAAGCTGCGCTCTTCTTCGTAGACATTGAGTTTGGCTGCAGCTGCACACAGTTGCAGCGCCTCCTACAGGAAACTGGTGGAGCTACGCAGAGAGCCACGCCGTTTAAAAGCGTTGTTTTGATTAATTTTTTTATTATATACACAACAGAAAGATACTGAGGTCCGGACCTCAGTGTCCTCAATGGTAGCTACGGCCATGCTCTCACTTCAGTAGTGGTTGATGCTAATGATATAATTTAAACCTTTACCCCACTGTCAATTTCACATTACACAGTTATTCCTGCAGAAATATTGTGATATTCCTGCAGGAAGTGTTCCCAGCCCATACTGGAAGTTCTACTGCTAACTGCTGCACTAGCAAATAATCAAAGAATCGTATGTCAAAACCATGTGATGCAAATGATGATGGTTTTTAGATTTATAAAATAGTGTTTGAGTGAACAACTATGAAAATTTGGAGCTTGACCATAGATTTAATTTTGGCTGCATTTAGACTAGCCTTTAGCTCATCAGTCCTGTTAGAATTGAACTCTATTTCTCCAAACTGAGGTCATTCAAAGAGCCATTTATAACAGGTAAGATATTAATCGTTTATTAACTTTTCACAGAACCCTACTTCAGAATGTCTGAAATATCACTTAAAGTTGTTGATTCATTAACCTGATGTCATATCAGGCTGTATTTGCTCACCTACAGCTGTGTTACTTTGCTCATGTTTCAGTGCGCCGGGAAATTGAGTCTCTGAATGAGCGTATGACAGGAGATGGACAGGCGGTTGAGGGGGGAGACCTGACCAAGGGAGCCCTAAAAGCAAAAGGTCCTAATTACCCTATTAAGTTGGTTTAATAAAAAAAGGTTTGTTTTTTGGACTTCTTTGGGAACAGGAGGATTATCGCATTTTATTGTACAACCTGACATCTATCAGCTGACTCAAATGAATAGCAGCTCGGACATTCAGGTTTCTTTTCCTCTGTGGCTCTTTGGAGTTATCAGCTGTTCAGTCAAAATTTATTTTTAACTAGAAACACAGTAAGGGTTTGTACCATGGAGATTTGTTTGTGTTTTTTCAAGTCTTGCCGCTGTATAAGTAAAACCAATTATAGAGCTTGTCATTTAGCTTTGTATTTCTATTCTTTGTTTTTTTTTTTTCCTCACAGCGAGCCACAGCACCAGTCAGCTGTCACAGAAGCTGAAGACGACCTACAAAGCCTCCACCAGCAAGGTACTTGACACCAGCCGTGTTAGCTCTGTTCAGTAGAGCTCGAGCTTGAGCTGAACGTAGAATATAGTTGTCTGTGTTTAAAAGTCCCCATGTAGGTGGGTGAGAAGAAGAAAACTTCTTTCACTTCCTCAGAGGTCATAATGTATACAGAGTAGGTAAGCTAAAAGATTTAAATGATAAATGGATTGCACTTGTAGAGCGCTTTATCTAGTCCAAGTACCCCAGAGAGCTTTAGACTGCAATCAGTCATTCACCCATTCACAGACTGATGGTGGTAAACTAGATTGACAGAAGTGAGGCTACCATTACCCCAGCTCCACCGAGCCCTCTGACTACCACTAGTAGGGAAGACAGGCAGGTGAATTGTCTGGGACGGACAGAGCGGGGGTTCGAACTGGCAACCCTCCGGTTACAGGACAAACATCTACCTCCTGAGCCACTGGCACCCTATTTTTAGGATTATTTTTTTCATTATCTGTTTTCATCATGGTACCTTAATGTAATAAATGAATTGAGAGCCAAAGAAAATGCTCACAGAATGTCTTCTTCCTTTTTGTCGAGGTAATGCTTGTACACTTTCCAGGACAAAATAGGTGGAACTCGCAACTTCAATATGGCCGCTTGGGAACTGTGGGGTGGAGATTCTTGGGTAACTTCCTGAATTCGCTGTTTGTCACTAAGCATTGACGATTACCTGCTGGCTGAGTGTCTTAACCACAGTCTCACCATGACTCCTCATCTCTTCTCTGCAAGAATAAAACAAAACAAAAATGGTTCGTCAGCTGCATTTGTCGTAAAAAGACAGGTTTTATTTACTTTAATTGTTAAAGCTTCGCCCATAGATAAAACTTGTATAATTTTGCCAACCTCTTTATAGTCTCTTTTCATCAGTGGTTTTAACATCTTCAAAATAAAATCTGACAGTTAAAAATATAGTTTCTATAATTACAGGATAGGATTACAGATGTTTACACTCAAACTGAACAACACAATGTTAAAAGACTGCTCTCAATAATGCAGATCGGGTTTTGTTTTGGAATTTTCTTTAACAAAAAGGACAACGAAGAGTTTTGTCTTAGGATAATTTATTTAAGCTATATAGATGAGAATCACTGTGCTGAGGTGAGTCAACAGAGTGAGTCTGAAGCATTACAGATAGCTCCCCCTTCTTATACCATTGTAAGATGAGGAGGGGTCGGAGGGAACAGAAGGGTCAGATAGCTGATCACAAGGGGAGGTAACCCAGGAACACATCCTTTACAGGCCTGTAGGCACATACTGGTAAATTTCCATACAGTCAGGAGGGGTCAGGGGGTAACAAAAGGACCAGATAACACATACATCCTGGCACCCGATAGGATAAGAATAAAGGCATTCCTAACTAAACTAAATCATGGTGGTCACATGCAACAAGAATCACTTAAAACAGTATTTTTCCCATTACAGTTTGTACAATTGTAGTTTTTAGCCTTAGTTCAGCACAAAGACCTGGAACATGGGAGTCATCTAGCATGGTCCCATCCAGAGTGTAAAACACACCCAAGCAGCTGATGTTGAGCAGGGAGTTAAAATGGAAGACTTCTGCCCTTTTTTTCATACTTTACCCGATGACTGATATCGCGGCTGATAAGGTATGATTGATAAATATCTGACGCAATATCAGTCATAGGGTAAAGTATGAAGAAAAGGGCAGAAGTCCTCTGTTTTATATCTATTTCAGGCTTATGAAACAACACTCAATCAAATTTTTTATACAGGTGTGAAAGAGCACTACATTATTATAATATTAAACCTCTACACATTTGCATGACTGCTTTCTTTAGTTTGTTGCTGTTTCTCAACTGAACAATGTCCGTGTTATTAAGTGAATGTATGCTCAGCATAGATCGTGCGAATGTCTTTGCGCTGATGCTGCTGTCTTCATCAGTCCACCAGGAGTTATCTTTTGCACTGACTAGTGCTCCGATCAGGTTGAGACTGACACATTCAGCAGCCTCAGCACCATCAACATCTACACGGTCGGTCTATGCTCAGCACACGTACAGTAGTGAAGTACGGACATTGTTTGGTTTAGAAAACTGCAACAAACTAACCGTATCATGCACAAGTGTGGAGATTTATTATTTGCTAATGTAGCGTTCTTTCACACCAGTTTGACACTTTTGAGCAAGAGTTGTTACATAAGCCTGAAACATTTTATAAAATGGGCTCTTGATTGGGTAGCCATTAGCCTAGCTTGGAGGGAGACATCTTCCCTTTTCTTCATACTCTGTGCTCTATGACTGATGTCACAGCTGATAAGGTACTGACTGTTAATAACTATTTGACAGAACAGCACTTTAAAAATGACCAGAGTGTACTAAGGTGACCTAACACTAAAGGTACTATAAATATTTCTGTGTACTTTTTATTAAAAAGCAACTAATTTCTTTCCCTCAGAAAGATTTTAAGTAATTCTTTAAGTCTTGTCAGCACAATATAATGAGATGAAACAGGTTTATTTATTTATTTGTTTTCTTTCCTTCATGTTATCCTTTAGTCAACTATGTAAATGTTTTTAGACGTTGCAAATTTCTTTAAAATTTAAAAATGGTCTAAATGCAGCCAAAGCTTAAAGTCGACGACCACAGGAACACATTTCTGCTCTAACAGATATAAAAGAAGACACACAGGATCAAGGGAGGACCTTGTAGATTAACCTGCTGTCAGATGTAGCTTCATAATACCCAGCTAACACATCAGGAGCAAAAACTAATATGGTGTGGACAGAAACTAATGATCGGCACTGGGCTGTAGTGTTTTTCTTGCTTATTTCTCACTGTGTTCTACGCAAACAGGATTGGATTGTTGTGCAATGTGGACATGAATTCTCAGGATTTTATATGTGTGTGTATTAACACAGTATGCTTAGTTACTGCATATAATACCAACCAGTTATCTGAGCTGTGCTCGACTGTGTGCCATGCACGGTGACTGAAACCACCCTTTTACTTTTGAGTTTTGAACATGTGGAAAACCTGCAGCTCTAAAGGACATGTGTAACCAGACCACATGATATTTTTAGAGATGCAGCACTCTTATCTGAGCACAGTGAGGTCCCGCTGTCACTTGATTTGACTTCTGACCAGGTCTGATAGTGACACTCTAGTTCTCATAGTGACACAGTTTTTATGCAATTTAAAAAATCAACCTATTTTCTTTTCAATGTGAAAACAGTGCTTACATGCTTAGTTGTTACTGTGACACTAACTGCACACATCAGAAATCCAGAAACTTTGCTTATAATAAATAAACTTTTTATTGCATAAATATGCTCAATGTACAACCCAGTATTTTAAAAAAATTGCTTTAATTGCACAAATTATAAACAGATAATTTACTTTTTGTTAAATCAACTTAATTTGTTAATATACACCCATCTGCAATTCCAGTGGTTGGCCGTCAGGGCCAGCAAGGCCTTCTCTGCTGGCCTAACATAACCAGAAATCATGATCATAATTATGATAAAGGTTAATTTAATTTTTAATTTACTTTCCCTAGATATCTAAAGTATTCGTATTCTCTTCGTGTCATATTATGCTCCTTCCAGTGCTGTTGTTTTTAGGTTAGAGTTTTTATCCAATCAGAATTCAGCTATCTTGTGTTGCCAGGCTGTATGAAATCTGCCCGGGCCTTCAGAATCAACAATGCGGGCGTCTGTGCTGTAAGTGAACGGGCAAATACGGTTGATAGATAGTTGCGATAGCCAATCAGATCACGAATTGTGTCAGTAAGGCCCTCTAGCTAGCCTCACGTTGAACGTGACATTTACGCGTCCTGTGATTGGACATGGATACTTACTAGTTTGAGCCACAGCAGTGCTATGCAGAGTTAACGGTTAAAAATGTTTTTAACCCACAATGGCCGAAGGAGAGCAACACGTTGATTTGGTTGTTGATATACTGGCAAGGCTGTTTTCAAGATGAACTTTTCAAGAGAAGCTAGATCTCGAGGAGGACGGCCGACCCCCAAGCTAGCTAACCTGTTCCAGAATGGATTTTGTATTGAAATAAGTGTTTTGGGGGACACGGTCGTTTTGGTGAGTGCAAATATTTTATTTATTTTATTTAGTTTTGACAGTAGCATACCAGATATGTTTTAATTGCTGATGTGGGTTTGTTGATTTTTAAAATGCGCCAGATAATAGCCCATTTTGTACACAACTGAGGTGATGCAATACTTAAGTGTGTTTCTAAATACTCTCCAGTCCTGGTGTTATAAATGCTGGCATAATGAAAGGTATTTATTGACTAAGTTGGACATCATTGAAGGCCTAAGTGTGAAATGCACCGCCCGCCACTGCGCAATTCTGGCCTGCAACACATTTGTGAAAGGAGGTTTTGGTTAAAATTAGCAATAAACTGTTTTAAACTGATTAACTGATTAAACTGTTTTTTTTTTCTGGAATGGGTGATTGCAATCATGATTTTGTTTAAAAGCACTTACAGTCCAAGAAGCTGTCTTTGAGTTTGAGGTTAGGAATCAGCACGCCTAGTCCCTTGCCCTTTCCCAACACCTGGTGGACATTGCACTAGAGCTTGACTTCTGGGCCCGGCAAAGCACCAGGAGCTAAATTTTGACTGTCAACGCTCGTGGACAAGCTGGGATGAGAGTCAGCCCCTCAAAGTCTCATGCTGTGGTTCTCAACTGAGAAAAGGGATAGAGTTCTCCCTCTGGGTCCGGGGTGATTCTTTGCCTCATGTGTCTGGGAGTCTTGTTCAGAAGTGACAGTAAGAGGGACTGATGGATTGATGCTTCATCTGCAGCCATTAGAGTGTTGCTCCACTTCCTTGTAGTAAAGGAGCTGAGCCAAAAGATAAAGCTCTTGACTTACAGGTCTGTCTGCATTTCATTCCTCACCTGCGATCAGGAGATATGGATCATGACTGACAAACTGTGATCCTGATACATGCGGTTTAATTGAGCTTCCTTCGTAGGGTAGCTGGGCTCAGCCTTAGAGATGAAGTGAGGTGCTTTGTCATTCAGGCAGAATTCAGCATATAGTTGTTGCTCCTCCGCATTGAAAGGAGTCAGCTGAGGTAGTTCAAGCATTTATTAAGATGTCTCCTGGACCCCTGAATTTGGAGATTTTTTTTGGTGGTCATGTTTCACTAAGAGGAGACCCTGAGGCTGACCCAGAACATACTGGAGGGATTATAAAGGCTCTCTAGTGTGAGAACCCCTCAGGTTCCTCCAGAAGGAGCTGGAGAGTGTCACTGGGGAGAGCAATGTCTGGATTTCCATCTTAGACCTGCTACCTTTGTGACCCAACCACAGACAAGCAGAAACAGATGGATGGATGACTCTTTGGGGAACAATGAAGAGTAGAAATTGTCCTCCTTTCAAAAGAAATGAATGTTTTGTGCTTGGAACTAGAGATAAAAAAGAGCATCCAGACTTTTTTCAGCAACAAGTCCAAAATCCAGGTTCTGTCATGGTACAGGGTTGGATTAGTCTTCTTGGCAATGCTCATTTCCACTTCAAGAATGACAACATTAATGCAGAGAAATACAAAAGCAACAAGTTTGGAAGACAGCATTTGTCAAGCAACATTTATGCTTTTTTAATGATTTATTCTTTTTAACAGAACAATACAAAATCAAATAAACTGAGATGGAAGAAATGCCGGGTTCTGAACTGACCCTGCGGCGCTGACTTGTCTGCATTGTAGAAAGCATGGAGAATAAAAAATAGTGCAAACTTGTTTTTTAAACTTTTCAAACTTGTTTGAAGGAATCACAGGGTAAAATAACATCTGAAACATTTTATTACTTGCTCATTTTAATGTGTGTGGCTGTGATATGGAATGGCAGCTGTAGCCTCCCAGCCCTTTAGTTTAGGAATATGTTGCAGTTCTGAAATGCAAGAATGGATTTACATGAACAGAGTATATAAAGTATAAAAAATGAAAATGCATGAAACATCTTAGATACTCTGTCTGCACTGTCTATAGCAAAAGAAACATTAATGTACAACAATGTTCCAAAATTATAAGCAATATTGACAATATAAAGAGGTGACAGACTTGTTGAGAACTAAAGGTTTTTTTTCCAATTATAACAGTAAAATGACTTTTACTGCAGCCAAAACAGGAAGTAGTACTTACCTTCAGAGGGTAAAAAAACCCCCCAAAGATCCATAATACTGGAATGTTGCTGAATTTATAGTAGAGTGCACAAATAATTTGCAACAACGATTGAATAACTGCTTTTGATAGTAAAACCTTTCTGTGCTAAACCTAGAGTGGTTATGTAATTGTGCAGAAACGTAACTAGATTTTTACTGAAAGCCAAGATATTGTCAGTGTTTTTATACCGTACATCCTGTCAGGATCCTGTTGGAGTGAATTCCAGAGAGGTGTGGGTCTGCCCACGGGTTTGATCAGATATCTAAAGTTAACCTGCTGTGGAGGCGTTCAGCTGGGCTGCAGAAAAAGATAACAGTAAAGCTGACCTGTAGCTAAAAAAGGCAGCTAACCCATTTATCCAGTTTATGATGAAGGAAACAGATCTAACATGCCAAACTGTGCTTTATCTTGGATTCTGTGAGGCGAAAAGCAACAAGCTGTAATAATTAATTTAAAGAAAAAAAAAGTTTACATAGCCAAATATCAGTGAAATCTGAAACGTTTTATCAAACCCTCATGGTTACAGAGTTGTATGTGCAACCTAACTTACTTTGTTCTTGCATAAAAATACCAGTTTATAGATTTGAAATTTGTCTACTGGGGCATTTGCCTCTAATCGTTAATATTTTAAGCATCATCGTGTGCAGTTGGTAGTTCAGAATCAATATCAGAACCATCATTGCTTGATTTCTTTTCCATTAATCTCACTCTGCTCTCCTCCCTCCTTCTGCAGATTGTGTCCAGTTTCAAAGCCACCACTGGCTCCCGGGCTTTGTGCCAGCTGCTAAAGGAGTACATGGGCCACCGGGACGGGATCTGGGACCTCAGTGTGACCCGAACACAGCCAGTGGTGCTTGGCACTTCCTCTGCTGGTACACCACATCATTTTATGTAGACCATATAAATCTAATGTGTTTATTGTGTACACACACACACAATTTAAGACAAGATGAATCAGTAAAGGTGCTGCAGGCAGTGTTTACACCAATATATCACTGTCAAATTAATTATGATGCTGTTTTGGTACAAAATGCAGTAAATGAGAACCTAGTTATTAAGATTAATGGCATCTGTTGCACACAGGGCTTGTGTTAATGCAAATGTTTGTTCAGGGAAATAATGATTAAGATTTAAGGCACCCTTATTACATTTCGCTAGTTAATCTTCTGTCTGTCACAATTTTTGATTTGCTACTCCTGCAGTTTTTGAAAAAGTCATTGAAAAATACATCAAAGTATAAGACTCCATCTAGAATGGTATGCTATGACTTTTGGCACAGTGTACAACGTAGATGAAGTTTGTAAAAAAAATTGTACAAAAGTTCCCCATAGACAAGAATGGGGTTTTGACAAAACAGGTCCTCTTTGGATCTCCATGACTCATAAATATTTCTCATCATTCAAAGTTTTAACAGGTCACAGGAAGTTGGACTTTACTCTGAGCTAGCATTTTGAGACCTTTAATGGGTTTTAAACAGTTGCTGTTTGAGTTTTATGAATGTTAAAAAATGTCACCACATAATGTTCAGTTTAGAGTGATGATGTTGCGCTCAAATCATTGAGCTGTTCCACAAATTGGACACTTCTTTTAAAGTTTGAACATCAAAATAATCTTGTCAAGGTAATCTTGTCTTCTTTCACCCAACATGTCTCTCACTGCTATGAGACTTACAGATTTCGTTCAAATCTTCCCAAAGTGCAGCGTACGCACCCAAACTCTTGTTGACATCCATTGTATCGAAGGTCCCAATTTTTTTTTCTTCAAAACTTAAAGTGAAAGGTGTTTTTAACTTGCCATATCTCTTATAAAAACATTTTAAGAACATAATATTTACATATGTAATTTTTTAATACAACTTATAGTTTTTACACAGTGACTGTTTATTTGAGGCTTTGAGACTGGTTAGACTTCCGGTTTCTGTCTGTTCCCTGGGCTGCCACCTTATCGTGGTGGAGGGGTTTGATTGTCCCAATGATCCTAGGAGCTATGCTGTCAGGGGCTCCATGCCCCTAGTAGGGTCACCCAAGGCAAACAGGTCCTAGGTGAGGGGCCCGACGAAGTGCAGCCCAAAGACCCCTTATGATGAGTCAAAATATTGGACACAGTGTTCCCTCGCCTGGACGCGGGTCACCGGGGCCCCACTCTGGAGCCAGGCCTGGAGGTGGGGCACGTTGGCGAGC
>NC_051450.1:222015-223337 GCF_001649575.2 Kryptolebias marmoratus
AAAAAGCGAAGCTCTCGATTTACCGGTCGATCTACGTTCCTACCCTCATCTATGGTCACGAGCTTTGGGTAGTGACAGAAAGAACGAGATTGCGAATACAAGCGGCTGAAATGAGTTTCCTCTGCAGGGTGTCTGGGCTCTCCCTTAGAGATAGGGTGAGAAGCTCGGTCATCCGGGAGGGACTCAGAGTTGAGCCGCTGCTCCTCCACGTCGAGAGTAAAGAGGTAAAGAGGTGTAAAGAGGTAGAGAAAGGTAGCGGTTTTAGGGGGTATGGGTGGAAAAAAACGTGTAAAAAAAAAAATGACGTATTTTACAATGAACAAGTGGAGCTTAGCCTGGCTGTGAGGGCAGAAAAGCCTGGTGGCCCGCCAGGCTTATAATACACTGGGAGAAACCCTGCACTTCTTATAAAGTTCATACATCAAGATGTTTGCATTTTGTCAGCTTAGATTATTACAAAAGTAAGTCTCAAATTACTACAGGGCATTAGAAAATAAAAGGATTGATGTACGTTGAAATTTCAAGCCGTAGCTCCGTTGGTTCCCTTTGAAATTTCATCAGAAACTTTCTAGTTTAAGTAATTCTCAGTAAAGAGTTTCTCAGCTTTTTGAAGAAGAGATTAAACGTTGTTGAGACTAAAGTTTCTCACATTATAATGTTCATTGTCTGATTGTGAGGAGAATTTAAACATGACGACAACCTCTGTTCTCTCCTAACAGACCACTCAGCTCTGTTGTGGAGTATAGAAACTGGGAAATGTTTGCTGAGGTACGCTGGCCATGCAGGATCAGGTAATACATACTGTTTATCTGCAACATAGCTTGATAAAATCATGTTTGATTAAATGAATGTCTGTATCATTACCACTTGCTATTAACATGAAACATTTATAGGTCTGCACAACATTAGAAAAACATGATTGCAGTATTATGAATTTTGCAGTGACAATATCAGTGATGCATCCATCTTTTGGTCACTCTTTTCTTCCTGTTCTGTCATCTCGATGCTCACAACACATCTCAGTAACCATCACCTAAATCAAGTGTGGGCATCAGGCGCAGCTGTTGGCGTGCAGAACAAAATTTTATGGTGCTAATAGCTTACGATTGTGTACAGTTCTTTGCGATACAGATATTTTTGATAAATGTTTGATATATTGCGCGTGAAATAATTGTCCATCCAGCCATCCATCCATCCATCCATCCATCCATTGTCTTCCTCTTATCCGGGGTCGGGTCGCGGGGGCAGCAGCCTAAGCAGGGAGACCCAGACTTCCCTCTCCCCAGCCACTTGGGCCAGCTCCTCCGGGGGAATCCCAAGGC
>NC_051450.1:224706-243706 GCF_001649575.2 Kryptolebias marmoratus
AACACAACCCTACAACATCCAGAGCCTTAAGGAACTCCGGACGAATCTCATCCACCCCTGGAGCCCTGCCACCGAGGAGCTTTTTAACCACCTCGGTGACCTCAGCACCGGAGATTGGAGAGTCCGACCCAAAGTCCCCAGGCTCTGCTTAATAATTGTAAAAAACCTTTTTTCTTTATCTTTATTTCTAACAAAAGCCCAGCATTCCTTGAAGGAATACATATTGCCGAACACCTTTAGACTCTTCTTATGAAAAGAAAAAATGAAGGGAGAACTCTTTTGGTCAAACTTTATAAATGTTGTTATGTCATATTGCAAGATCTCGCACAATCTGTTTGCACTCTGAATTTACCGTATTTTCCGCACTATATGGCACACTGGATTATAAGACGCACTGTCAACTAATTGACTAATTTTCAAATTTTTGTCATATATAAAAGGCACCGGACTTGAAGGCGCATCGTCGTGCACTTTCCATGTTTTGTAACTTTGCGCAGACCGCTCGCACCGCTCTCCATTAAAAATGGACAATTTCGGTGCTCTAGCAGAGCTGGTTCAGCATTTATATGATCCCTCTGTAAGAGATCACAAAGATAATCAAAGGGTTCAAAACTCACAGAAGGATACTGTACAGACATAATCGTCAAGTAAAAACGCTGCCACTGCTTGCTCATGTCCGCGTGCTTTGCGTGGAGCCCTGCGCGACTATAATTGAGCCTTAATGCTGCAAATGGTGCAGCTTTGTAGTTTACCAAAGTCGTACTAAAACATTATGACTTCTTACATATATAAGGCACTCCGGATTATAAGGCGCACTGTAATTTTTTGAGATAATTGAAGGCTTTTAAGTGCGCCTTATAGTCCAGAAAATATGATATGTTGACTCTCAGCTACTACCACATCACATGTAGTTAAATTTACAGAAATTTTAATTTAACTTCATCCACTTTTGTGATGACTAAGATAGATTAGTTATAGTGGCCATCTTGAATTAGACTGACTCCAAAATTTAATCAGTTTTAGAGACTAAAACTGATTAAGTTTTGATAAAATCCGTCCAGAAGTTCACTAAATATTTTTCTAACAAATAGGATTGACGGCAACACTTAATTCCAAAATTTTAAACAAAGATGTCACGCAAAGTGTCATGCTCAGAGTATGTTTCGGATGATGCTCAGCTATTACCACACCAAATCTTAATCCAGTGTTTGGAAAACCGTTTTAGCCATTTTTGCAGCCATCTTGAATTGGTTTTGACTCCTTCGACGAGCCATAATTAGATTGAACATTTGCTCACACCCCTTATTGGATAGCACTGTTTTACGAAACTTGTTGTTTTTCCTTGCTGCAGTCAACTCCATCAAATTTCACCCCACCGAGCAGATGGCTCTCACAGGTATGGATGTTTGAGTTGTTTATATTTACTCTAGCAAATGTGTCAACAGGTTTAATTTTTTTTCAGACTTTCTCTGTTGCAGCTGTTGTCTCCAGCAGTCTGTGTGTGTGTCTTGATGTGTACTTCCACATGTTTTCCCGCAGCCTCCGGCGACCAGACGGCTCACATCTGGCGCTACATGGTGCAGCTTCCAGCCCCCCAGCCACCACCAGATGTCAGTGTGAGTACCTTATTAGGATTTCTACAAGAGCTAAAAAGATTTCTTACATTCCCCAAATGAGTCCTTTGCTTTTTCTAACAAATGATTCTTCCAATTAAGAGCTGAGCTGAGAGCTTCTTCTGTTCTGACATACTGGGTCTTTCTGCAGGCTTTTTGTGATGAGGACCAGGACTTGTCGGACAGGGAGGAGGGCGAGGCAGATGGCGACGGCCCCTCTGAGGTCCCAACAGTCCGATTCGCCACGGCAATACTGAAGAGTCACCAGGGTGTTGTGATTGCTGCTGATTGGTTGGTGGGAGGCCGACAAGTGGTGACAGCCTCCTGGGATCGTGCTGCTAACCTGTATGAAGTGGAGACGTCTGAACTGGTTCACACACTAACTGGTACGCAAACTGGCTGATAGATGGTGTGACAAACAGTCTTCTGTTCAGGTCGCTTATATTCAACAGGCGCATTCAGTGAAGAGGTGACCCATTACTGTTAGTTTATAGATCAGTTCTCACTTTTGAGTTTTGGCATCAAATGAAAAACAAAAGAAGCTCTGTTGAGCCACAAATTGTTAAACATAATCCAGGCGAGTATTGATTCAGGCCGCATATCTGAAAGCTAATAATATGTTACAGCCATCAACCACTTCTCCTGGTTTGTTATAAACCTTGAAAACGAATTAAACTCTCAGGGCAGCATCTCTTAGAGCTTGTTCTGTCTAAAGTGTGACATTTATTTTCATTTTAATCATAAATTGATTTATTTTTGTGGTAGGATTGCACAATTGAAAACAGGAGTATCAGTGTTATGAAAACTACTTCCTGTTTGTGGTCTTATAAAATACAAGGCAAACATCAGTGACAAAGTAGTTATGAGTTTGTCAGAATTGATCTAAGCAGCCTTTGATGCAGATAATAGATAATAAAATAATAACAACTGGAACGCTGCACGGCTGTTAATCCTGATGTTATGAGATAAGTTTTTGAAAGAAAGTACGAATTCTCCCATTAATCACATGTATTTCAGCATTAGGAGTTTATACACAGCATTCTTTATTGTAACATTTTATTTTATGCACAAAAGCTGAGTAGCAGCAAGACATTTTTTTTATGCTACATTTATTTTTAACTCTAGTTCTGTCAGTTTGATTTATTTTCATTTTATGTTGTTGCACACAGATGCTGTTTGCCTAGTACTCTTTTATATTCATGATAGCTAAAATAACGTTTCTCATTTTTATGTTTTTAAATGAAAAGTTTTGTTTGTTGTTTTGCCTGAGTCACTGTGCAGGATCATTAAAAGAAGGACCATATATGAGCATATGAAAAACAAAAAAATCAAATGTTAAAAAGAATTCAAAATTAGAAATTAGAGAACTTCAAACAAACTAATTAAAAGGCAAATAGTTAGGAAATTTAATGTGTTTGACCCATTAACACACAAGGAGCAGAGATCACAAGCAGCAATGTTTTTTAAAATACAGAATATTATTTTATTTTCTCTTTATTACCATTCAGTGAAGAACTAGTGGGACATAAATAGCCTTGAGAGTGAGGAAGTTCATTATAAATAAGCTTTGAGGCAGGTGAAATCTTAGGAGGACTTGGTTTACCCCTCACAGTCAATTGGTAAATCCAAACATTACAAAGTTTATCAAATGGCTGATTTTTTTATTATCTCAACTGTTTGGGGGTTGATTTAAAAATAATAAATACATGCAAAATATCCTAAATTTCATGGCACATTTTCCTTCTCACTTTGTTTTTCTTCATTAAATTGTGAGGAGTGTCCAACCACCACCACCAGTCATCGTTGGTTTTAATTTAAATTAGCTAGTCACTTCCCAACAAAAGTTAAGTTCCCTGAATTCCTTACTATGAGCTGTTCATGTTAAAATGAATTTCATGGAATTGTCTTGGATTTAACAAAAAAAAAAGCTGATCTTCACAGATCTTCTGAAATGAATTTTCTGCTCACTTCTGAATAAATTAGGTGTTCATTATGCACCACTATTACCTCCCTCATGTTGCAGAAATCGCCTTTGTTCTGTTGAAGCAACTCTGAGCTGTGAGGTCAGGCTTGGACCAGAGAAACTGTAGGTTCTTGAGTTTCTGACACTGTCCGGTTGGACTCTGAGCTGTGAAGGTAAAAAGTTTGGGTCTCTGTGGATCAGACTTGTCTCAGTGCATCCTACAGATGCCTGATTACATTAAACACTTTGGTTGGTGTTCTTCCAGCAGGTCCTGGACATTTAAAATTGTTGTATTTTGGCAAAAAATGACAATTTTCAAATGACTGAACTATTCCATTAAGAAGATTTCAAAAAATCTTTGGAATTGCTGTCATCATCGTGCTACCTTGAAAAAAAAAAGACTAAACACATTGTTAATTTTTTTTCAATCACATTTATATGTAAATCCACTTAAAACTAATTGAATCCTGTGTGTGTGCAGGCCATGACCAGGAGCTGACCCACTGCTGTACCCACCCCACCCAGCGCCTGGTGGTCACCTCATCCAGAGACACTACCTTTAGACTGTGGGACTTCAGAGACCCATCCATCCACTCTGTCAATGTCTTCCAGGGACACACGGAGTAAGTCATACACACCTCTCCTGTCTTGGCTCTTTCTATAGTATTCAAGCTGCTGTTCATCACATTTGAGGTGGTGCTTTGATTCCTCCACATGTTAAAGTCTGAATGGGTGAAAGGTACAGACTGTCTATCAGTTACGTCACTGCTCTGTATGAGTCGTTAGTGCAACGTTTATTTTGTCCTCAGGGGGGTGCTGTAGCATTTCCCTTTTCTGTAATTCCCTGCAACACTTCCTTGCATTTTTCTTTACCGTTAATCTACAGCCCCTTTTGCTCTAAGCCAAATCCCCCCACTCGCCTCTCATTCATTTCCGAGCGCCTCTCCTCACTCCGACAGTCTGCTTCTCTTCCTCCTATCGCTGCCTCCCTCCTGCCTCTCCTTCTCTGTCGCTCTGCTGTTCATTTATCTGTCCGGTTCTGCATTAATCCCCCCACTCTGTGTAATTTGGCACTTTGCTCGCTGTTAACACTCAATTGCAGCCGCTCATTTCAAAGCAATGGCTGTCAGACTCGTCTGTGGCTTTCAATGGCAGCGCTCTTTAAATGTTGTAAGAGGAACAGCGTGTGTGTGTGTGTGTGTGTGTGTGTGTGTGTGTGGTGGGTGGGGGTGCCTACATGTGTTTACTGGCTGCTGCTCTCTGGCAGCCTTTGATTGCAAGCGGAGGATTACGTAGAGCTCATTACGTACAATCACAACATAAATAATTCCTGCAGATCCACTTTAATTCTCTTCTATAGACAATTGGTGTAATGAGATTAGGCACCAGTGTTTCACAGCTAACAGCCCCCCCTTTCCTTTCCCCTTCCTTTCCTCCACCCTAAAGCCTCTTCCCTTGTGGCCTCTTCCCTCTTGCATTCGAAACAACGATCCTACACGGACCTCAAGGCAATTTTAGATTTCACCCAGGCTTTTCTCATTGTCAGAGAAAACGTTAATGTGCAGTTTTATCAAGTAAAAGTTGTGCAGATACGTGCAATGTGAAGTTTGAACCTGAAGTTGATGGCTTTAACCGTACAGTCGTGGTAGAACAACAGTAAACCTCTGTTCAAGTTTCATGTTTTATATGTCAGGACAAAAAAAACATTTTATTATTTGCAGTAATTTTTATCTAGGTCTTCAAATAATTAAGACAAGAATATACTGTAAATATTAAATTTTTTCAAGTTTTTGTCATTTATTGATGTAAAAATAAATCACATGTTTATGAGACATGAAAGCTATGGAAGCTGATAGAGGACATGCTTAGAAACTTATTTTAATGACATTATCTCAAGATTTGTCTGGTATTGTTGTTTTTGTGGTAACATTTTAATTATGCTATTATCTCGAGATAAAATTTCTTCACTCAACAGGTCAATTTATTTAATTATTTTGACGTAGAAACGCTCATCTTCTTGTAATAATTACAGTTTCTTTCAAAATCAGAAGCTGGTATAAACAATTAAAAGCAAGTGCGGTTGTTCTCAGCTTCCATTAAAAGTAGCTTGTGAGACTGAGATTTCTACAAAATATTTATGAGCAGTGCTTCATATTATTATTTTAAACAAAATGAGGCAGATCTGCAGATACGTTTCACTGTTTATCCTTTTGTTTGTTTGATGCCATTATTTAATTTCTTTAAATCGCCCTTTGTGTTGTTTTTTTTTCTTTTTTGTGTGTGTATTTTTGGTTCAAGACACCTGACTGCTTTAGTTTTATTTTTGAATGAGGAATTAATTATTGTTTTAATTCGTTAACTGCTTATTTGGTCTAAGAATTGTTTCCACAGGTCAATATTGACATCTAAAGATGTGTGTGTAGGTTGTTTGTTTTTATTTTGTTTGTTTGTTTTAGAATATTATAAAACCCAGCTCACATTCACGTTTGGAATTGGAGTCACAATCAGTGTGACTCCAATTTACTTTAAATTTAAATGACTAAATTTAAAGTAAATTTAGTCTGGGAGTTTAAATTTAGGCTAGGAGTTGGGGGGGGGGGCTCTTATTTGCATTGTCTTCAGCAACAATTACAGCCAACACTCCCTGACAGTGAAGCTCAGCAGCTAAAAGTGAAACGCACACACATCCTCTGTCCCACCTCCCCGCCATAATTGCAGTGTAATGACAACCGAGCGTGAGCTAACAAAACGGCCAAGAGCAAATCAGAGATGACAGCGGACTTGTTCTACAAACGGGATGCCATGTCACGTTTGTCTCTGCTGCCATCGACGGCTTCCTCAGACATTTTGATTGCACTTGAGAGAAATGTGAGTGTCTAGGGATGTGTGTGAGATGCACCACATGCAGATTTGACATCTTGTCTCTGGAGGAATACACCAGCACTTATCAGGCTCTCAGAGACTGTCAGATTTACTTCAGCACAGCAAAATTAACACACAGCTCCAAAACCACTAAGTCCCCTATACCTGAGCTATTTCATTTACTTTTTACCTTTTAGGCTTTAGACTTTAACACTTGGTGAGTAAATTATATATAAATATATATTTTTTATGTGCTTAAATATCTAAACATCAAATCTGAAAATGTAAAGTTAACTCAAAGGTAAATTATACATTTGTATAAACAAAAAAACATATTTACTTCAAATAATAGAGATTATTACCATACATTATTACAGCATAGTCAAGGTTCATTTTCAGTCAGCAGCTCAGTGTACAACCAGTTTTATCATTTACTTGCAGAGCTGAGTATTTAAAGCAAAATATTCAGTTATTAATTCTTTTTTTAATATTTTATATCAATATTGTTGCGTTTCTTTCTTTCATACATTTTCCTACTCATTTTGTAAACATATTAGTTCTTGGCCAACGTTATGAAAGCCAGACAATTGTGTAAATCTGTGCATGTAATCATGAATGTTTGTCTGTCCATTAGTAAAATATCTTATGAACCACAGGATGGATTTTAATGAAACTTACAGAAAGTAATTATTGGATGGACATCTACAACTGATTAACCTTTGGAATGAACCCAATTCAAGATGGCCACCACAGCTAATTAGCTTTAGCAAGTATAAACCTGGCTATAACTCAGTCAATTTCACAGATATTGAGCTAACATCAGGTATGGAGTAGCTGAGAGTCATCCCTGTCACATACTGTGAGTGCTAAATGATTGCATGATTGTTTAAAACCTTGCAAGGCAGCAGACAATATGTATTAATTTAAGAAACACTACTTTAACTGTTATTTGAAGCATTTTAGCACCAGCAAGTGATTCCAAAAGAGCTATGACCTGAAAACTTGACGTAGCGTAAATGATTATATGAAGGATGACACATCTCTCAAGTCCTGTCAGGTATTTACTGGATTTTTTGTTTACTCCATAAGGATAGGACTCTCAGATACTGTTGATATGCTGTAAATAGTATCTGACAATAATAGTATATTTACATGCTTGCCACATCTTGTTTAATCCTCCACTTGACTGGTGTACTTGACTTAACAACACTTTACAAAATACACTGAGTCTTAGGTCATAGCTCTTCCTATTTGTTAAAAATGCTATGTTTTTTGCCAAACTGTAATTTTTTACACAGCTACAAAGTGCTTGAAGTTACAAAGACACCAACAAAAAAAGTATTGTCCCTTTGAAGGGGAAACAAAAGAAGTTTTGCTAAGTTAGGTATATGAATTTCTCTTAATGAAGATTTTGGAATTTTACAAAATATTTTTAACAATGAACACTGTTTATTACTTATGTTGTTGTTTTATTTACCAGTAACAAGAATAAAGTCAGAATTTAAAAAAATGAAGTTATTTTGAGATTGCAAAGTAAATAAAAACTAGTACTGGTGTCAAGACGATAAATATAGCCGTATGTTTTATGTAAATGAACTAATGACTTTATACCTCAGAAAAGAAGATATTTCTTTAAACACAACGTGCTAATGAGTGTTTGTTCTGTAACTTCTTGTCTGAAGCTTTACACAACTTATAAAAACCTTTTCTAAATTCCTCATGTTTTAGTATGCAAAATGAGTTTTACCAGAGAAGAGAAATAATTTAAAAAAGAACCCACAACAAATCGAAAATAAAAAAAAACTTTATTTTATTCTTGAAAAAGCATTTTTATTTGTCTCAATGACTCTAAAACTTTGTCCTTACAGACTTCCAGTAAAGGTGGAAATGTTGAGATCTGTTGATCAGATAAATCTCTCCTTTTTTGTCATTAATGCTAAAGCTACTGGTTTTATGTAGTTTTGAATGACTTCTCTAATAAATGTAAAGCAAACATATGAAAACTGAGTGTAAACTGAGGTCAGATGTCCTGTTTTCCCACCATTAGCAAATAAGGAACCCATCTGGATCAAAATATAGAAAAACAATTTGAGTTACTTCAACTTTTCTGACTGGAGAGACATTTAAATTTTTGTTTTTCATTCCAGCCTTTCCAGTCTTCACTCTGAACAAGTCTTGACCTTGGCTGTCAGAGACAAGCAGAGCATGAAGTACCACTGAACCTACCCTTCATTCCTCCTCACACTCTTTCTAAAAACCCTTTAACCTTAATCAACCTTTTAATCAATTACCTTGTCTGATTATGCTCCACGCACACCTCCCATCCAGCTCCCCTCCTATCGTCCCCCACCTCCCCCCTGTCTCTGACTCTCTCTCTGCTCCTGTTGTATTCCCAGGTGGGCTGTACCCAGCAAAGTCAGAAGGTGCCTGTACCCACACAGCAGTTTCCTTCAGCCGCGAACGCCTTAATGGGAACAAGTTTGGTCCGCTAATTAGCCCTTAATGCCATGTCAATTTGAATTAGGAGGGAGGTCCTTTTTAGCTGGAAAGGCTAGATGTAGCACCCAAGGCAGAGCTGTCTGTGTGTGAAGGAACACTATCTAACCATGTACTTTAATCAACCCCATCTAGTTTTTTTTTTTTTTGAAACTTCATGAGCAAGCAGGAACAAAAGAAGAAAGTGGCATACAGTAACACTGAAAATATGAAAAATGTAGGTAATAAATGTTTAGACCAGACTTTAAACTTTTTTGTGGAGAATTGTGTTGCAGCTGCAGAAGAACAGAGTAAAATACAGCAAATGAACTATCAAATGAACTGAAACATAGTATTTGAATTGCAACACTTGAGCTCCATTGCTGTAGTGGTGAACATCTCTAAACGACAGCAGACACAGGATGAATGGACGGATGCATAGATGGATTAATAGCTAAATAAATGTTATTGAAGAAAGATTTTCAGGGAACATAATCCCTGATTCAGAAATTGCTAGAAAATATAAACTATGAACCCCCCCCAAAAAAGAAAATAAACTAAAGAAATACAACCCATATGACTATAATAATCATAGTATTTATTAATTTTGTCTTTTATTTTTTGCCGTCATTGTTATTGAGATAAGTCAGTGTATTTTAAGTAGCAGTCAGTATGGGTTCAGAGCAAATAATTCAACATCAATGACTCTCGTGGATTTTTATAGAACAAATAACAACAGCCATTGATCAAAAACAATTCTGTGCTAGCATTTATGTTGATTTAAAAAAGGCATTTGATACTATTAACCACACTGTTGTCCTTGGAAAGTTAAAAAAATATGGTGTTAGAGGACCAGCACTACAATGGGTATCTAGTTATTTAAAAAATAGGAAATAGTTTGTGCAATTAAATGACGTAAAATCTGAATTCTGTAATATCACATGTGGAGTACCTCAGGGTTCTGTACTTGGACCAAAGTTATTTATGTTATATGTAAATGACTTGGTAAATGTCTCAGGGCTTTTAAAATGTGTTTTATTTGCAGATGATACCACCTTTTTTTGTTTGGGAAAAGACATTGAAAAGATGATGGAGACAATTCAGACTGAATTTAGGAAAATACAAACTTGGTTGCAACTTAATAAGTTATCCTTAAATTTAGATAAAACAAATTATATGATATTCAGTAATGGAAAGAGAACTATTGATATTATTATTATTATTATTATTATTATTATTATGTTGAGATTTGTTAAGTCAGTGAGGTGAAATTTTTGGGTGTCTGTATTGACAAAAAGCTGACATGAAAATCTCATGTAACTTTTTTGAGGGCAAAAATAGCTAAATCTATTGCAATATTGTATAAAGTAAGAGAGTTTTTTGATGATAAAACACTGTATATATTGTATAATACAATAATTGTTCCACGTTTAGTCTATTGTACTGCAGTATGGGGAAAGGCATGTAAAACAATTATAAGTCCTATTTTTGTTTTACAGAAAATAGCTATAAGGATAATTACTATGAAACATTATAGACACCCAACAAATACATTATTTCTTCAGTTGAAAATAATAAAATTCCATGATTTGGTTGATTATAACATTTTACTTGTGTAGCACCCGTACAACCACTCTTAGTTGGAAATCTCAGTGTAGGGGTGCTTGGGTTCGTTATAGAAGGTAGATACCAGATAGGTTAACCTAGATAGTGGATAATTCCGAATGAACAGGCAGAAATACTCTTTTGTCCTAAATGAGACCCAGAAATATTAACTTTTTCGGCAATTGATTCGGCCGATATTTATTGGATTCAATAACCAACTTCACACTCTTAAACTAAACAACTGGCGAACAAAGATAATAAACATAACAAATTATTTTCCCCCAAAATAGCACAACAATAAACAAGGAAAATATCCAAGTGATATTACTAAATTATATCAAATGGTCCTTTTTTTTTTTCCTTTTGTGTAAAAGCTAACAATCAGTTCTTGTTTCTTTTTCTTGTTTTGCTTTTAATTGTACCTCACATTTAACTAAAGAACATTAGGAGAAAGGTTTTCTTCAAATCACATAACACATTTAACATGCCGAGAGCCCTCATGTACGCACACACACACACACACACCTACAGTCAGGTTTAGTACTCACAAGACCCCGGCAAAAAAAATACTGTTGCAGGCCTGTTCAAACCCTTGGGAGCGTTGAAATCTCACGCACCCCAAAACATTGAGAGCGTTGCAATTTCACAGATCCCAAAACATTGAGAGCGTTGCAATGTCACGGATCCCAAAAACATTGAGAGCGTTGCAAGCTCACGAATCCCCAAAAAACATTGAGAGCGTTGCAATTTGCCCGCTAGCCTAGCTTCAGCACGCGATGACTCCTCGGGTCGCTCGCTCGTCCTCCGCCCTTCGGGTTTCGGTCACTCCGCTTCAGCTGAGAAGCTTCCGAACTTTTCAGTCAATGCAACCCGTCTCAACCTCCTTATTTTGTGCACGTCTTTTTCCTTTTCTTTTTCCGCGTCGAGCTTCGGCTCGTCCTGCCACCGTTTTCTTTTTTTCTTATTTCCTTTTCTTTTTTCTTTCTCTCTCTCCCGCCCGCGCGAAGACAGCAGCCCCGCCCCCTCACGGACTTTTCACCAATACCATCAGTTACAGATCTGACTACCTTAACTGACCAATGAAACAGCGAAATCCATGAAGGAACTTACATCAGACGTAAAACACCCTTTTAGTTTAACCCATTTTAGTCAAATATTGTCACTGACCAAAACAAAACATATTTCCCCACCACTACAAGTAAACTTACTTTACAGTGTTAGATAGCAACACATACATACATATCAGTCACTTATCTCAGTGTGTTAAGAAATATGAAAACTTTGGTTTTATGTAAAAGCAAATAATCATTTACTTTTCATATACTTCAGCGACAATTACCAATTTAGGATTTACTTTAACCCTTAAAGTCCCACTGAATGTGACAATAGCCCCATATCTACCACAGGGCTACACTTGTTATGTAAAAGGCTCACGAGGGCATATTACCTTTAAACATCCAACTAAATTTTGTAAAGAGAAAGTGCCTATAATCTTAAAGGGACTGACATATTTGTTAAACCTAAACTTTGAATGGCGTACTTCAATACAAGGAATTAAATTATGGGATAATATGGAAAGTAATATCAAAAATGCCAGATCAATGTGTGTATTTAAAAGAATGATAAAAGCTGTATTATTAAGGAAACATGAACTACTTTAATGTGTTCCTACATGAATTGTTATTCAAGACGGATTTAAAACAGTTTGTATTTAATTTTTTGGTAGGTTATTATTGTTTCAATTACTAAATTGAAAAAGAAAAAAGGAGCAGATGTTATAAGATTTTTTTTTCTTTCTGCTGCCTTTCATTTTATTATTGATTTATATATCTATATTTTGTTGTTGTTTATTGTATATATATATATATATATATATATATATATTTTTTTTTTTTTGTTTGTTTGTTTGTTTGTTTTAATGAAATGAAAAAATAATTTAATTCAATTTAATTCAATTTACTAGGTTGCAGTTTACAGTTTGAGCCACTAGATGTCACTACATCCCGCATGCCAGGTTTTTAAAGTTTTGCAGAATGGACACACCTTTAACATGCACTTCACCACTCCATGAAAGTTTCTGAAATTAGCATTACTCTTTTTGTGTTTGCTAACCTAGCTACGATCTAAACAAGAGGGCAAACAAACAAAAATGAACACATTTCTGCTCTGGCTTTCCCAGAGAACAGGAACAGGTTAAAATGCTTCAAGTAAAAACCTTTTGTAGAGGGACTAAAGGTGGGCACATTGTTCGAAGAGTGAAGGTCAGACTGAAGCGTAACCACAGTGTCGTGCAGTTGACAATGTAAAAACAAACACTCCACCCATCCAATCTGAATGTAGTACAGCCTTTTTGAAGCTAATGAATGAGCCTTTGAGACGAGCTGTAAATCTTGCGAGTCATTAAAACAAAATCAAAACAGAAATCAACCTTCATGGCATCTCAATAGTTTAAACATGTGATGGTGCAAATGCTTTCATGTCATTTTTAAACCTGTCACATTCTCCTGACAGCTACACATATGTTACAAGACCTGAGAGCGAGTGAGATCGTGCCATAATGTCTTTCTTCAAGTGTAAGGATGATACCTTGTTCTGTTTTAAAATCAGGAAAGACAGAGCATCATCTTTCCGATGTTATACCTGATACACCCTCTGGGGTTTCAGGTGAATTGACATATCACTGTGACATCTGTGTCATTTTTCTCACTACACCTTTTCTCCTTTCCTTTGGAAATGTAGAAATTGTTATCTACAACATATTATTGTACTGTCAGAGTATCAGCCCATGTTCTTCTTTACACTTCACATGAGCTGGGAAAACTGTCATGCTTAGACTGTGCAGCCTTTGACTGCACAGTCTAGACTGCGTCTGTGTCCCGTTTGTTTTCAGTACAGTGACGTCTGCTGTGTTTACGGTGGGAGACAACGTGGTCTCAGGAAGCGACGATCGCACAGTCAAGGTGTGGGACCTGAAGAACATGAGGTCGCCTATAACAACCATCCGCACTGACTCGGCTGTGAACAGGTGAGTGAAAGCAGCTGCCGGGCCGTGGATGTGTAACTTGGTAACTCCCAAATCACTGTTTAAATCAGTAAATTAGTGTATTCAGTCAGTAATGTGAATGAATTTGGATTGCTCTTAAAGCAATACAATCTGACTCTACATTGAATATTGCCAGTGAAGATGGTTTATTCTATTTAAGGTTAGGCCATCATATCATCAACTGTACTGCTCTGGATGAGCTTAAACTCTAGTTATGTTTGTGTGTTTAGTGTACATCCTGTAAACTCTTCTTCTGCTGCACCATAGTGGTATTATTTCTCTTCAGCATTGTCTGCTGTGTAGAAAAGGGACTGCAGGAAGCGTAGTGCATTTCAAAGCATAAACAGTAACTCTACAATGTTGACAGCAATGCATGGCATGTTCATAGATAAAATAACTTAAAAATGTATTCAATGGTAGAACTCCTATAAATCTTGTCATCATTTGCAGCCCTACAACAAAAAGGTCAACTTATAAAAACTGGCTTCACTTTAAGGTGTGACTCCTTCTAATCTTTCAGGATAAGTGTCTCTACCAACCAGAGGATCATCGCTCTGCCACACGACAATCGACAAGTGCGTCTGTTTGACATGAGCGGCGTGAGGCTGGCTCGACTTCCTCGCAGCAACCGAATGGTAACGAACGAATTAAACAAGCAGAAAGAAGCGATCTTCTCCGGAGTCTTTCTAAGCCAGAACATCTCGGCGTGTGTTTGCACAGGGTCACCGGCGGATGGTGTGCTGCACAGCATGGAACGAAGAAAACCAGACGTGCAACCTGTTCACCTGCGGTTTCGACCGGCAGGCCATCGGCTGGAACATCAACATCCCTGCCCTGCTGCAGGAGAAATGACGGGAGTGGGTGAACGCTCACAGGAGACTGAGCCAGTCCCCTCGCCACCCCCCCTTTTTGTGTAGTTACAGCTCAAAGCTCACAAACGCTGTGATCTGCAGCCTTAGACCCTCCAGCTTGTTTTCCCTGGTAAACATTTGGAGTAACATGTATTTCACAGCTTTCAAACACAGCTGAAGGCTGTGAATGACATTGTTAACTCACTGTTTGTATCACTGTAGAGGAAGCAGCTATTAACACCGATGAGATCATATTCCCCTGGGTATTGTACTGTGGAACTGAAAGTCCCTGTTCTGTAATTGTTGGGTGACTCAGCTGGTGGGTGTGAAGCCACAGAGCTTATGTTTGTTTTTTATTTTTTATTTAGCATGATTTGTGTCAAGGTTGGATTAAATGTTTTATCGCTGGCTACCTGGACGCCACGTTTTGAGGCTGCTGTTCACATCACATTCGCTTGTTTAAAAAGTCTGCTCTCGCATGTAGATAATCTTGGTTTATGAACATTACTTGTAAAGCTGTGAGAGAACAATTAAAAAGGGGGGGTCGGTTTGTGAAATATATGTATTTATGATGTTGTGGCCTGAATAAGTGACCTGTGTTGCAAACAGATTCTGTGTCTTAAACCACCCTTTTACGGGTTGGGTTAGGCAAAGATGTGAAATGTTTTTATTCTTTAAAGCACAGGTGGGCAACATTATTGTCTAGGTGGCTATTTCTCCTTAGTTAATGGGGTTGAAGGGTCACAAACTGAATTAAAATATGATCACAGTATCTTAACTGCATCTATTACAAACAACATCACATCATTTGCAAAAAGACAACACAAAGCTAATATCTACTGCACATCTGTTGATTGTTGAATGCTTTCTTAGGAGTATTATTTCAGGTAGAGGTGGCTATTTTGTTTATTTTCTTTGAAGACAAATTTAGCATGTTTGGTCAAAATACTGTACTGTACATATTAAGCGCAACACCTGTGAACTAACATTCAATTTAAACATCACTCTTGAATAAAAAAAAAATGAAAATGTTAAATTTTTTTTGTTCGAATCCCACCTTAAAACAATGTTTAGGCCTATTTTAGCCCAACACTGTACACTTTTGAAAATGAGTAAAAGAGCAGCAAAGATCATGTTTTAGCTTTCATTATGAGTCGTTACTAAAATCCTGGATTTTATTTATTTATTTCTAGTGGTTTTGTTTTTGGATGAAGATGGCCCTCAGGTCTTGTTTTGCCCATGTGTGCTTTAAAGTCCTACTTGGAATATTTCTCCTTGTAGAAGGAAACATCACATTCAGGCCTGCCATATTACATGTGCAGCGAGAAGGCTGCAGGGTTGTTTATTTGTCTTAAAACAGCAGCCCAGATGTTGCCTGAAAGCTTACCAGGCTGAGATTTGTGCCCTTCTTTCTTCCCTTTCAGTTCACATCCAGCCTTCAAGCTTCCAGATACTCTGTTACTTGCTGTGTTCCATGTTTACATCAAATCGTTTTTTTTTTTTTTTTTTTTAAGTTTTTTTGTAATATTTTAATATGTATATAGTAAATTACTCTGTCAGAGCGTGGAAGTGTCGAGAGCAAAGCAATAACTGGGAAACTACTGCACTCAAGTTCATGAATCCTTCAGGGATCTGTGACTTGGTTGTGTTCAGCCTAATCAGGTTGCATTATTTCCAAATTGTTGCTAATTTAGATGTGCACAAACTGTGCTGTGTGTCCTCTGTGCCAGTGACATGTAGGCCATTCTTCATTGCCAACTCGGAGCCCTGTGTTGCTGTAATGTGTGACCTCAAAGTAAACTTGTTTGTGTCTGTGCTTCACTAACAGCCTACTGATGTTTTTTTTCCAGCTCTGCAGTGAACCCTTTGCTTTGTGCTTTTTGTTTTGAACAGCGCTTTCCTGTTTTTTAGATTTTAGAAATGATCTTTATTTAAAACAGAAGCAATAACCCAGCTCCTCGATGTTACTGGTGCTCAAAGTAAAAACTGTTCTTTGTTTGCTTTGTTTAAAATGAGTGAAATCACACTGAATCTATTCAGTCATAGCTTGTCTGGAACTAAATTCATCTGGATTAAAAAAAACTGCTATTTGTTACACATGTGCAATCTCCTGAAAGAAGTCATGCTGTAGTTTCTGATCCTCAGATGTTTAACTTGTTTCAGTGCTGTAAATCCCACAAACTTGATTTTTTTTTGTGTACTTGTATATCTTGTGAAGAAATACTGTAGATAGCTGTGCATAAATTACCCACAACGTTTTCTTTGAACTGCACACTTCACTTCTGTTTCTGCAAGTATTAGCTTTTGGAGGCATTTTAAAGTAGCATGAACCTTAAAATGTCAAATTTATTCAAATGCCTTATATTAAAGACGGTGCATGACTCTTATCCACCTGAGCATCAGAGCACTCTCCCAAATGCTTGTTAAATAACTAATTGTGCTTCACAGCACAGTGGAGATAGGATTCTTACTTCAATTTCATTCAGGGAACTCAGTCTCATGCCCACTGGTATCAGTGTCATTTTAATCTGCAGATAGAACCGTAAGTCCAACGTGCGCTCAGCTTTATGAATTTCATCCTGGAGGAAATATGATTTTGGATTGATACATTAAATTATTGTGTGCCAGACTCTAAGGGTAAAAATATATATTTAATATATAAAAGGTGGATCAGCTTTGCCTCAATAAAGTGAATTTATATTCACCTCAAACTTCATTATGTGATCTACTTTGCATACTTTATTGTGATGCCTTTGTGCTCTCTGACATTTTCCAATAAAATGATGTGATTCTCCTTTTTCCAGTCTCACATCTCTTTCATCTTATTCAGCACAAATCCTGCTCACACTTTTTATTCAGTTCAATGAGGCATGTGTCCTTTTGAAATTTACATTTTATTCATCTGCTAACACCCCTTCAAACCTGGAGCCTAGAGTACTGATGTGTGGGGGGTTATTGAAAATGGATTCACATGTTAGCTTAAAGTACAAATTAGGTAAAGCATATTTTGATTTTAGGATTTTGATTCTCATGACATAATAAATCATCAGGCTTCCACTACAAATAATTTTGGGCAAATACTTAACAGTGTTCGGGTTTTTATGTTATCAGCCTTTATGCTTATGTGCAAAACATGCCTACGTGTCACACCGAATGTCAGAGATAATAATTGAGTTCATTTGTATCATGTTTACATTTTATCCTGCTTACAGGCGTCGGCAAATCACCTAAGTAGGCCAGCCAATCACCCAAGTAACGTCACTGTACCTCTGATAATCTTTGTAGCAGGATTGACAGACAGAGTGTTTCACAACATGCTGTAAGTTCTATTTGTGTGATTAATCTGTGTGGCAGAAGTGGTCCTGACCGATTCAGCCCCCACCCATTCCTTGTTTCTAATAAAAAGATGATGCTGCTGCTACAGGACTTCAGAACTCGCTGGAGTTTGACCTCAAAGGTCATTGCTCGAGTGACTTCTCCTTTTGCAAAAGTATCCTAAAAGATAATTTACTCTCTCTCTCTCTCTGTGTGGTTCTTTGTTTAGGTTGGGTAACTTAGAAAACCCCCAACACACAGTAACACATGACACATTACTGCCACATTTTTTAGTAAAAATACCTGAACAGCATTAATAACTTGAAATAATCATCTGTATTTAATTCAAATTTGAGTGTAGACTTTGGTTCAACCATACCTACTTGTTCATTCTCTTTTTTACCATTTTTTGTTTTGTTTGTTTTTTGTTTTTGTTGTGCAGTGTAATATAATAATAATATATATGGCCTCAAAACATGAGGTGCTTACCGCTGGTAACCCATAGCAAACCCATAGTTTCTGGTGGAACCATAACGGGTCAGTTACCGGTTACAGTTCCACCAGAAACTGCATCGCTTCAGTGCCGTAATAAACTGTAGGAGCTGAAGCAACAAATGTTCTGAGTGAGGAAATAAACACACTCTTAAGGAAAGAAGCTATATATGTGTGGTTCCTGCTTCAGAGATGAAAAAGGGTTGGTACAGCCATTATTTAGTTGTTCTGAAAAAAGGGGCAGACATCATCCAATCTTGAAAATGAGAGTGTTAAACAAGTACGGGCTTACAAATTTAGAAAGTTAACACTCAAGCAGCTTCTAAATCTTGTCATCCCTGGCAATTGGTTTGCAACAATCGACCTTACAGAGGCTTACTTTCACATAGTGATACACACAGACCACAGGGAGTTTCTGAGGCTCACTTTCAAGGGCATAGCTTACAAATACCTTGTCCTGCCCTTTGGCTGTCTTTTGTGCTTCATACCTATATAAAATGCATGGAGGCAGTGTTATGATCTGGAAGTCTGAGCTCTGATATCCAGGTCCAGAATGCAGGCAACAGAGCAGCCGTCTCAGGTTCGGTCACACATTGAAGCTCTGGGTTTTTCTGTGAATTTCCAGAAAAGCTTGCTGACCCCGAGTTAGCAGTTACTTGGGCTGGAAGTATGCTCCCTGTTGAGGTAGGTAGGTAGGTAGGTTTTTTTTTTTCCTGCTCCTGGTGGAAGGCGGACGTGTTTCTTTTCTCTCTGTCTCTCTGTCTCCTGAAGAGTTACAACC
>NC_051450.1:245090-247363 GCF_001649575.2 Kryptolebias marmoratus
CCTGCCACACCCACATTGCCATGCCACGACCTCATCACAGCAATCGTTCACACCTGTTGCCACTAGTATAAAGGCTCTCCCCTTCCTTTCAGTCTCTGCCAGATTATTGAAAGGTTCGCCCGGTAAATATCCAGCAATTCTCTTAGTTCCATGCCTGTCTTGTGTTTGACCCTTCGCCTGTTTCTCGCCTCTCGCCTCTTGCCTGCTCCCCATTGGAGACCATCTCGGATTCTGACCTCGGATAAACGACCCTCGCTCTGTTCTCTGGCTCTGGCTTTCTGGATTATCCCCTATTGGATTTGGTCGCAGTTCTCTGACTACCCGGTTTTGACCTCATGCCTGTTCCTGGACTCCTCTGTTGGCTTAGTGCTCACTCAGAGCTCAACTCCCGCTCCACGCTCCCAGTGCTCGACTCTCTTACCTGCTCTGGCCCAGGTTCGGCTCCACTACGTGAGTGCAATCTCCACTTCCATTTTAACCAATAAAAGGTTAAACCTTTGTCTTTGTTTGACTCCGTCTATGCCCTTTTGTGATATCTCCTGTATGTTGGCTCCCTGACCAAGGGGGCAACCCGGCCTGTTGTGCTGAGGCTCACTGGTATGGAGAGTGTCCTTTCACAAGGTGGTGTCCACAGATGCCTCCATGATGTGGTGGGGACTCTGTGCGATGGTGTGATGGTGAGAGGGGTTTGGACATCTTGCTGGCTCTGAAACATTTTTTCTGGGTTTTGATAGACCAACATGTTCTGATAAGAATGGACAACACAACTGTGATTTCACAAGCAGGCTGGGATTGGTTCACTTTCCCTGTTAAACCTGTCTCACACTCTCCTGCAGTAGTGCAGCATACATTTTCTGTTCATAAGGGCCACTCATGTCCCTGGAAGATGGAATTTATGTGCATATTTGCTCTCCAAAGGCAGACCTCTGGAGAGAGAAGGGAGGCTTCTCTGTCTGTTTGGTGAAGCTGCAGTGGATCCCTTTGTCAATACCCACTGTCCCGTTCTTTTCCATAACAGATCCGGACATTCTTCTGGGAATGGATGCTTTAGTCTACTCATGGCCCAATGTAGTTCTTTATGCATTTCCTCCGGTGAAAATGATTCTGCCCATACTAGAAGGGGTACGCAAACAGGGTCTGTCTCTGGTTTTGAATGGCTGGAAAAGTCATAGTATGCTGGCAGCAGAGCCCTGACAACTCCCTGTCCATCAGGATTGTCTCACTCAGGCAGGAGGGGGGATATTTCCTCCACACCCAGAACTATGGAAGCTGCAGAGGTCCAGCTTGTTAAGTAAAGGCCTCACCCCCTGCTGTGGTAGTAACATTCCAGAGTGCAAGGGCATCTTCCTCTAGAGGCCTATATGCCTATAAATGTTGGGTTTTGAGCAGTGGTGTGAGGACAAGCGAATTGTCCTATTTCAGTGCTCAGTAGTAAATGTTTTGTTTTTTTGTAGGAACTATTGTATAAAGGTCTCTACCTTTCCACAATTAAAGTTTACCTGGCTGCTATTTCTGCCTGCCTTGTTGGTTTCAATGGAGTGATGTCAGGTGCTCATCCCCTGGCGGTGCGTTTTTTAAAAGGGGTCTATAGACTGAGACCTGTGATCAAATCCTTCTCTGAGATCTTACTGTAGTGCTTGAGGCTCTTTGTGACCCTCCATTTGAACCCTTGGAGTTGATAAAGTAAAGTAAAGTAAAGTTTCTTTCATATAAGCTTCCTCTGCTTCTTGCTCTGACAACTGCAAAGTGGGTTGGGGACCTCAATGCTATGTCTGTGAATCCCTCCAGCGAGAAAAGTTCTAAAATTAGAAGATTGTTTTAAAATAAAAAGCACAGGATCCAGACTGCCACAACTACAAATGTACAAGATACAGTATATGCTACCACAATGTAAAGAGCATTTAGGCAAAGACCACTCAGAGATGTCAGCACCAGAGTTCACATCACTGATGTCCTACCACCATGTCTTTATATGTTGATGACTCCTGAATATCTTCAGTAATCACTACCAGTTGTGGCCATAAATTCAGTGAAATAACTAATAAACAGGAGCTCTAAAATTTAATGTTTGGTGAGCAAGCTGGACTTTTTGCTCAGATTGACCTCTGACCTGGTCTTGCTTGCACCTGTGCATTAAGACTGTGCGATTCATGTATTGGACATTTTAAGACAGCATCCCCAATGAGCCGTCAACCCTCTTTGTCACGATGTGGATGACGGAGATGAACCCAGTAGGCAGACTTAAAAGAAAACTAATTTATTAAACAAACAAA
>NC_051450.1:248177-256680 GCF_001649575.2 Kryptolebias marmoratus
GAGAGCCGGGCTGACGTGGGCCAAGCAGGCGAGAGCCGGGCTGACGTGGGCCAAGCAGGCGAGAGCCGGGCTGACGTGGGCCAAGCAGGCGAGAGCCGGGCTGACGGGGTGCAGCGCGAACCTCCCGACGTGGCTGAGCTGAGCGAAGCCCCAATCCCGACCCTCGGTGGAGCAGCGCAGAGCGAGGCGTCGACCCAGACACTCGGTGGAGCAGCGCAGAAGCGACAGCATCCTCGACGACTAGGGGAAGCGTCGGTCCGGACCCTCGGCTTAGCAGAGCGGAGCGAGGCGTCCCCCCGGACCCTCGGCTTAGCAGAGCGGAGCGAGGCGTCCCCCCGGACCCTCGGCTTAGCAGAGCGGAGCGAGGCGTCCATCCGGAACCTCGTCGTGGCGCAGAGCAGAACGTTGACACTGACCCTCGGTGATTCTGAGCAGCGGCGACGGCGTCCTCGGCGACCCCCACGGAGACACGGGATGGTGAGGCGTCGTCGTCATGGCCGACCCCCACGGAGACACGGGATGGTGAGGCGTCGTCGTCACGGCCGACCCCCACGGAGACACGGGATGGTGAGGCGTCGTCTCGTCCAACCCCCACTGAGATGTTGGCAGGTGTGTCGCCGACCCCCTCAGGAACGCTGACCGTCAGAGAAGCGTCGCCGACCCCCTCAGGAACGCTGACCGTCAGAGAAGGGGCAGAGAGGTCCCCAGGCTCGGCAGAGGGCGCAGAGAGGTCAGAGGGCTCGGCAGAGGGCGCAGAGAGGTCAGAGGGCTCTGTAGTCAGGTCAGGAGACGGAACTGAAGTCTTCGCCGGAGGAACTGAGGACTTCGCCGGAGGAACTGAGGACTTCGCCGGAGGAACTGAGGACTTCGCCGGAGGAACTGAGGACTTCGCCGGAGGCAGCGGAACTGGTCTGTAGGCCAAGCGGGTTCCCCAGAACGGAGATGCTCTTTCCTCCTCCTCCACAAGCATGGGCGACGGAAAGATCCCGCAGCCGACCCGTTCCCTTCTTCTCCTACGCCTCAGTCTTCGGGGAACCGGGACTTCTGGAGACGCAGCAGCCACCGGGGGCACGGAGTGAGCAGCTGCCGCGGGAGTGCAGTCTTGGGCATAATCCTTCCTGGCGTTCCTAAGGATTTCCCCCATCCCCGGGGACGATTCCAGCCCGGGATGACGGAGAGCCTCCTTCAGGAGGGCACGGGCAGCCCAAAATGTCTGAATGTCCTGAGACGTTGCCTCCACCTCGCAGTAATTCTCCACAGCGAGCTGGAGAAAAAGAAAATCCTCCTCAGAGAGGTCAGAAAAAGAAAATAAAAACTGAGTCTGCTGGGTTCTGGTTTGGCTGGTCCATTCTGTCACGATGTGGATGACGGAGATGAACCCAGTAGGCAGACTTAAAAGAAAACTAATTTATTAAACAAACAAACAAACAAAACAAAAGCTGACGAGGCAGCAAAAAAAAAAAACTAAATACAAAGCATAACAGAAGCAAGATACAAGAAACACGGAGCGAGACAGCAACAAACATCAAACAATTGACAAACCTTAGACAATGGACCAGCGAGGTATGGAGAGAAATGACCGGGTTTTAAAGACTGGGGATAACGAGGTGAGTGGGAACAGGTGGACTGATTGCTGAGTAGGGACAGGTGAAGATGGGCGTGTCTGACAGAGAAGTGAATGACTGGGGGAGAGTGAAAATGAACATGAACATGAACATGAGACAAAAACGAAAAGTACAACCAAACAAAACAAAAAACAAAGAACTAAAATCAAAATAAAACAAAAACAAAACCTAGAAAAAAGCCAAATCACCACACTCTTAGCCATTTTCATGGAAATGGAGAGAAAAAAAATCAGAAATACAATGAAGAAAACATGCAAAACCATTTTTTGTCTTTGTATGTTGGTGTGACCTTTCAGCCCATGTTCCCACAGAGTCGTACTCTTAGTTTTCATTGAACAGCATTAAACCTGTACACAGAATAAACCATGAAACCTCTCTCTGTCCTGGTCTATTAGATCAAAGCTGTCTTTCCCCTGACAAGTCGCTGGATCAAATTGTCAATTCTGGTGTTTATTGTGGAGCTCATAGCCCACTCTGTGGCAGGAGGGAGGAAAGTGGAATGAGGAGGCATACCTCAAAGCCCTCGACCTCTCTCCTATCCCCCAGGCTAATTTGGTTGCTGGTCTGTATGACACCTGCCACGAGCCTAACAGCGATAACCATTTCCCCGTGGATTTCCCCTGGGAGGCACCACAGCTGGGGAGGCCTCTTTAATAATTGTGTGGATGCTCTTGAGGGCCAACACATTATCATCCTGACAGGGTGATTATGACAAGGTGGAAATGACCTAATATCTGAGAATATTCCCATTTATTACAACCAAATGTTCCTTTCACATTTAAAATAAATTCAGTTTGACAAGCAATATGAATAAAGAAGTTGAAAGGCAAAATAAAATACAAGATTTAGAGGTTTTATTCACATGTACAGTACAAACATTCACTTTTTTGTGTGTTACTGAAGTGCAATTTACAGACCTTAGCAGCAGTTCCTCATATGCTGTAATTTACATTATAATTGGACATTTTTAGATTTCTTTCACATCTTCATCAACATCTTTTATACATTTTTAATTACAATTCTACAGATTTTGATACAATATTGCCATTTAAACATGCCTTATATTTATCATCTCTCAAAATACACGAGTATGTGATGATTAACAGAAGGTGAAACAATGACCAGTGTTGTCTGGACTCAGAAACAATGTAAAGGCTGAAAGATTAGTTTTTATTTTCATAAAATCTGGTCTCTGACTCCAAGAACTTCTAAGGAACTTGTCTGGCCATGTGTGGAGACGAAATGCAAGACCTCATTTCAATTTTGCCAATTTCTCTGCAAACTTTCTGCTTGTGAGTGTTTCATTTGTGCACGTGAATACTGCTCTGTGTATGAATTAATGAGCATGTTTAATGTAACAAGACGCAGTAAAACATTGTGAAAAGCTTCGGATCTATTTATCTTGACCCAAATGTAAATTGAGTTCCAGTGGAAAAGTATAAAACAGACCAGTCACAACAATAAATGTAAGATTTGACACTTAAAGGGATTGTTTAGATATTTTTAAGAAGGATTTGACATCTTCTTAAAGTTCATTTGGTACTGTTCTGGGTTTTTTTCGGTAGTGTTGGTTGGTTGATTTGTTTGTTAGCAAGATTACTAAAAAAAACTAATAAACAAATCTTGACAAAAAATTTTTTTTCAGAAAATCTTCGGGTTGTCACAAGAAACAACTAAATTTTAGTTGTGATCCGGGTCAGAATCTGGATCAGACTATTTTTATTGATGCTATAGCCTGGGTGGAGGTTTGTGCTCTCCTTGTGCTTCTAGTTTGAGTGTCTGTTTGTTGATGCTGCTGGTCCTTAGGACCAAACATCACCTCCATGGAAACACAGAAACAGAAACTGCAATTAAAATCCAGACTCTATTTGAACAACTTCAGTTTGGAGAAGTAAAGTTTAATTCTGATCAGACTGATGAGCTAATGGCTTATCCAAGTGTGGGTTGAGACCAAAGTAGTTTACTGTCATCTTAAAACAGCCACAGTCTCAAACATTCCACATCAGCTTCAGTTTCATAAACCTGGTCAATTTTAAATTGCAAGATTTTTTACATAAATTTTTATGTTTTCCCCTTTTTTTTGCAAGAACAACTAGCAGGAGCAGCAACTAGTTGGAGCCCTTCATGTACAGCCTGGGGCACATCATAAAGGAACATCTTCATATTTCTATTGGAATGACCATACAAATGTGAAACAGACAATTTTATGAAACTGAAGCTCTTTTAAGATGGCGGCAATCCGCTTTAGTCTTGGCCCTGCTCAGATTAGTTGTTTTCACGTTCATCTGATCAGAATTACACTCCATTTCTTTAAACTAAGTTTGTTTAAAAAGCTGTCTCCAACAGGTAAGCTATTAATTACTCATCACTTTTCCACTGAACCCAACTTCAAAAGATCTCAACTATGAGTTTAACTATTACTCAAGCTTAACAAACCTGCAGAAAACCAGCAGTTGGTTAATGTGTCAGCATGATGGGACTAGCTCCTCTTTTTTGGGTGTGAACAATAGGTTGTAGATGATTTGGTTAAAACAGGAGACTGTCAGAACTTGTTCCCTGTAAAAAGTCATATTGTCTGAATACAAAGGCATATAAAAGGCTGCTTTACTATCTGTCCTTACCATACTGATCTGAAGTGGGTGATAGATCAGGATAATAGCTACAAATACTTCAATTTAGACTCAATATGCTCTTTTCTTACCCCAACTTTTGAGAACTGGGTTGGGGTTTCTCAACTGAAAAACTACATTATTACATACTTTCTCTGTGCTTAGATCAGCAGGAAATGTTCTTTTCCAGAATAAGAAGAAGCGTTGATGATCATCTGTTTGTACAGAATCATCCAGAGCAAACAAACTTTTAGCACTGTCAGTAATTTCATTTTCACTTGAATGCCTTATATTTGTTGGGACAATTTAATTTTTTATAATTTTTATATTAAAATTCAATGATTACTCTACAGATTTATAATAATTAAGCAAATCAACAGTGCTACAGTTGCGTCAGCCTCTTGCAGCGACTCCAAATGATTTTTCTGCTGAACTTTTCTTCTGTTAAACTGCTTGATATCAAAGGGATTTCTACTGTTACTTTTTAACATCTTTAATGATGGGTAACTATGGCAATAGAAGAGGTGTACATGCAGGAGAAGCTGATTGAGCTTTCCAAAACAAGCTATTTTACAAATGGGCCTACGTACTTTTTTCACCTCTTGACTGATATAGTAGATATAAGAAAAATCAAAGCAAATAAATTGCTTGAGACCGGATCACTGACCAGGATGCAGCTGGAATTTCCAAAAAGCAGTATTGTCTTTCATCTAGACTTTTCAACCCAATTACTTTAACTCCCATGTATCTCTACCCAACAGATTCTAAGACAAAAAAAATCATCTAAAATTATTGAGAATAATAGTTCAGATGGTCTCTTTCATGGAGGAAACAATAGGCCATCATTTACGAGACAAAAGGAAATAATGCTGTCCCATAATTCCTTGTGGAGGTTATACTTGTGTATTTTTTTTAAGTCAAACAATGATTCAATTAAAGACGTGATCACAGAAAGAAAATGTGATAATGTGGTAAAAAAAGTGTTTTTTAAATTTCTTTCCTCTAGATTTAAAGAGGCAGAGTTGTAAATGAAGCAAACAGGTCTGTTCTATTTTTTTTTCCAGCTTCACCAAACCATTGTGGGGTTAAAGGAGGTGTTTTTTATGATCTGATTTAAATCAGTGATAATTTTATCACATTACATGGCAGAGGAAAAAGCATGCAGATTCTACTGTCAGACTGATCGACTTATTCTGAATGCTGTTATGTTTCCATCAAGGTCAAGACAATACAATTGGAAAATAAAATCATAAAATTAACTTTAAAAACAAACAAACTACTATATCACATTCTAAAAAAGCACCCTAGATTAGTTCTAATTGTTGTTTTTGTATCTGTTTTATAGTAATTACTTTTTCTAAATCTAGAAAAAAGTCTATTAAAATGCCAAGAAATGTCAAAAAATGAAACCACAATAAATAATTTCAAACCTTTTCCCACCTTTAGTGTGACATATTTCTTGAGAAATTTAACTAAAAAAATTGTTAGGGGGGAAATATAAAGTCTAGAAAGGTGCTATATACTGGTTTGCATTAAGTGCGCAACACCTAAACTAATATCTTGTTTCAAGCATCTTTTGATGTTAATTAAATTTATTTATTTATTTTGCAAGAAATCTTTCAGCAGGCCACATCTTAATTTAAAGATTTTTTTTTGTTTTACATTTTTTTATACAGGTAGTCACATTGTTGAAGTAATTGCCTTGCTGAAAAATTAAATTCCTCTTTGTATACAACTTTTTAGCAGACACCTGGAGGTTTGAGGCCAAAATGACCAGGTATTTGGAGCTGATTATAATTCCATCTACCTTGAGTAAAACCCCATTTTCAGTTGATGAAATGCAGTCCACAGCATGATGTTGCCACCACCAAGCTGTGGCGAGGGCATTCTTTTGGTGATGTGCAGCATAGTTTTTCTGCCTGACCTTCCTTTTGTGACCTAAAAGTTCAGTCATTTACACATTTTCGAGATGCATTCTGGATGTTTTCCTTTGTGAGAAACCACTTCTGTTTTGCAACCCGACCCCAAAGATCAGACATATAGAGAACACAGGAGATTGTTGTTGCATGTTGTACACAACAGGAAATTTCTGCAGCTCCTTCAATGTTGCTGTAGGTCTCTTAGGAGCGTCGCTGAGCAGTTTCTGCCTTGTCTTTTGATCAACTTTGGAGAGATGTCCAGTTCTTAAGAATAATAAAAGAAAATATGTTTTCTTTTCATTTGAAAGAAAACACATTTTTTTGAGGTATGTCTAGATCTCAGTAATGTCACTATTGCCCCATATTTTCCCCATTTCTTGATGACTGTCTTCACTGTATTCTACTGGTTATCTAATGCTGAAGAACTCCTTTGTACCCTTCTAGCTTATACTGTTCGATAGTGAATGCTTTTGATGCTTTGTGAGCTCTCTGTGAAACACTGTAGGATGCAGCTAAATTAATGTGAGGAAAAGTGTACTCTGACAACTGAAGTTTATTTCATTGCCATTTTAATTGATGGCAGATGGGTATATATGAAGACAAATGCTTTAATTAAATCAGCTGCTTTAAATACAATATTTGTTTAAGGATGTGCACACTTGTGCAGCTGGCTTATTGCACCATTTACCCCCAAGCATATTTGTTTGTTTACAGTTCAGTTGTACAAGATATATGTGACATTAAAGGTGGGAAAAGTTTTGAAATGATTTTATTGAGGTCTCAATCACAAAAACGTGACATGGGATGTATGTTCTATTTTGTAACTAGTTCAATTAAAAGTAAAATCTGCAGTTTATGTGTAAATCCACCTGTATTTGAGGTGTTTTTTAATATGCTGCTCTTCTGGAGGAAACCACTAGATGTCATTCTCACTGTTTGGATTTTCCTGCTGACTGAGACCAAGCTGCTGCTGCTGCTGCTGTTGCTGGCAGTCTGAGTGCCTTGATTAAATTATTTAAAGAGAAGACAGAAATGAGAGAACAATACTGTCATGATCGGTCTTGACCACAAAACAAGAGGTGATCCAGTGGACAAGGTCCCATATATGAAAGTTGGTGCCAAAACAAACAAACAAACAAACAACAACAAAAAGAAAAACTAGAAAAAAAAGGTACAGGTCAAAAGACACAAAGAAGGAAGGAATAAAGAAATAAAGCAGCTCTTCTCCTCTTCACCTTGTCTTGTATTTAGGCGAGCGGTAATGGCTGCGTTTATGCACCTCGCCTTCTCGAGCTGCATTAACCTGCTGTTGTGTCATGTTCGGCTCTCCAGAGGGTAGGCAGGAAAGAAAAGGCAAGAAGAAGGCAAAGGAGAGAGGTATGGAGTGAGAGGAAGAGTCAAGAGAAGGAGGACAAAGATAGCAATTAAAGCAAGGAAGGTGAGGCGGGCTGTTCTTCTCATTTCTCCGTTTCCATTACCCGTCACCCTGACAGGGACGATAATTGGACGTGGACCCTCTTTTTTTTCCTTCTTTCTTCTCTTTCTCTGTCTGTCTCTCTCTCTCCCTAGTGGCTCGGCTCCTCAGCGGGTGCCTCGGGCCCCGGAAATAGCTGATGACAAGATAGTGCCTGCCTTTCATTCTGCTCAAGGTTACCCCAACCCTTTCCTCAACAGCAAAAGAAGGGGTTGGTGGAGGAGGGGGGGTGTATTTAGATGGGTGTTTGCTTAAACCTGTGTGTCTGTGAACACACAGACACACAGGTTTAAGTCAAGAAAAAGTCCAGCTTTTTGTGTCTCTTTTCCTTCAGCCGACCTCCACTTGCTGGTTTGGACAATCAAACAAAACACAAACACACAAAGGACGGATGAGTTTGACTTTAGATGGTACACTTCCAGGTATGAACTTGTAAAATGTTAGCCTAAAAAAATCACAGTCATACACACACAGACACGCTCGCACACTTTCTCTGTAGCTCAGACCGACAACAAGAACTGATCCTGCTCTGGAGGTTTCTTCACCCATGTGCCGAGGCCCGTTTCCTGCAGAGACCTGAACCACTGCTGCTTCACTGTCTGGTAAGGACGCGCTGCCATCTTGGCCTCACAGTACAGGAGCTGGTGGTCCACTGAGGTAGACACCCCCAACTGAAGAGAGAAAGACAGAATGGACAGCGTCAAATAACCTAAACTGGAGGGAATATTCCCAAATGTGAAAAAAATTGGGGCATCGGGGCAAAAGATTTATTGAGGATGAGGTGCAGAAAAAGAAGAGCGAACAAAACAAAACGAATGAGGTGGCACAAATGCATTTGGGTGGCTCTGGGAGTGTGTGTGTGTGTGTGTGTGTGTG
>NC_051450.1:256696-273270 GCF_001649575.2 Kryptolebias marmoratus
GGGGGGGGGGGGGGGGCTTCAACAGCTGTGTAATCTCCCCATTTAAATTTCACAAGCAATTGCACTTTCTTTGTGCTTTTTTTCGCACGTTCGTGAGGGGAAACAGTGAAGATCGGCATATAGACAAGCCGGGAGAGGGAGGCGGAGAGAGCAAAAGTTTCTTTTGGAGATTAGTGCGACTGCTCTTGCGTGGCCCCTCATATGCGGAGCACGGGGAGCACTTAGGGTGGGGGCCTCGGCGAGTACTTCTCCAAATAATTATGTTTTCATAGTCATTATGCTTTAATGGCCGCCATTTGCCGACACAGGCAGTGTCTGTTACATAAAGTTTCAGAATGGAAATGGAAATGCGGCGGGTGAAGATCTGAGCTGACGGTTTCTGATAAGCCACGCAGACAGCAGATGTTGCCAAGATGACAAATTTATTGACAGCAGAGAGGAAACTCCACGTTTCCTTGGCACAAAGCGATCTGTGACTGATTTTAAAATACATCTTTGTGCCTTTTGAGTGTCGGAATGCTTCTCTGTAGTTAATGTTTCTCTTTTTTAGTGGCAGCAAACATGTGATTCCTAATGACATTAGACTGAACAGGGCATGTCGCTCTCCAGACGAGGAGCAATTGCAATTTGGTGAATTGTTACATGAGACAAAGTTATTGCTTAAGCTGATATTAATTATACCTTTCTTTTACAGCACATGAAATATTCAACATGAAATTAACTTTTAAATTACAAGGGTTTTACCCTGAGCAGACATTCTTTATGTCAAGTCATGCAAAAGACAAGTCCATCTATTTATTTTCCACTGCTAATCCAAAGTTAAGATACGGATGTCAAAGGGGTCGGGTGCAATGTGGGATGGGTAGTGGCCGAAGGCGGGGACCTTGGCGGTCTGATCCTCGGCTACAGAAGCTGGCTCTAGGGACGTGGAATGTCACCTCTCTGGTGGGGAAGGAGCCTGAGCTGGTGTGTGAGGTTGAGAGGTTCCGGCTAGAAATAGTCGGGGTCACCTCAACGCACGGCTCTGGCTCTGGAACCAGTCTCCTTGAGAGGGGTTGGACACTCTCCCACTCTGGAGTTGTCCCTGGTGAGATGCACCAAGCAGGAGTGGGCATACTTGTTGCCCCCCATCTTGATGCCTGTACGTTGGGGTTTACCCCGGTGAATGAGAGGGTAGCCTCCCTCCACCTACGTGTGGGAATGGGTTCTGACTGTTGTTTGCGTTTATGCACCGAGCAGCAGTTCAGATTACCCACCCTTTTTGGAGTCCTTGGAAGGGTTACTGGAGGGTGCCCCTCCTGGGGACTCCCTTGTTCTGCTGGGGGACTTCAATGCTCACGTGGGCAATGACAGTGAGACCTGGAGGGGTGTGGTTGGGAGGAACAGCCCCCCTGATCTGAACCCGAACGGTGTTCTGTTGTTGGACTTCTGTGCTCGTCATGGATTGTCCATAACGAACACCATGTTCAAACATAAGGGTGTCCATATGTGCTCTTGGCACCAGGACACCCTAGGTCGCAGTTCAATGATCGACTTTGTTGTGGTTTCATCTGATCTGCGGCTGCATGTTTTGGACACTCGGGTGAAGAGAGGGGCGGAGCTGTCAACTACCTGGTGGTGAGTTGGCTCCGTTGGTGGGGGAGGCTGCTGGTCAGACCTGGCAGGCCCAAACGTATTGTGAGGGTCTGTTGGGAACGTCTGGCAGAGTCTCCTGTTAGGCGGAGCTTTAACTCCCACCTCCGGGAGAACTTTGAACATGTTCCGGGGAAGGTGGGGGACATTGAGCCTGAGTGGGCCATATTCCGTGCCTCCATTGTTGAAGCAGCTTATCGGAGCTGTGGTCGCAAGGTAGTTGGTGCCTGTTGCGGTGGCAACCCTCCAACCCGCTGGTGGACAAGGGGTGTGAGGGATGCTATCAGGCTGAAGAAGGAGTCCTATCTGGCCTTCTTGGCCTGTGGGACTCCTCCAGCAGTTGATGGGTACTGGCAGTCCAAGTGGTATGCAGCTCGGGAGATCGCTGAGGCAAAAACTCGAGCATGGGAGGAGTTTGGAGAGGCCATGGAGAAAGATTTCTGCACGGCTTCGAGGCAATTCTGGTCCACCATGCGGCATGGTGAAACCTGGGGACTTTGGGTCGGACTCTCCAATCTCCGGTGCTGAGGTCACCGAGGTGGTTAAAAAGCTCCTCGGAGGCAAGGCTCCGGGGGTGGATGAGATTCGCCCGGAGTTCCTTAAGGCTCTGGATGTTGTAGGGTTGTGTTGGTTAACGCGACTCTGCAATATTGCGTGGACATCGGGGACAGTTCCCCTGGATTGGAAGACTGGGGTGGCGGTCCCCTTATTCAAAAAGGGGGACCGGAGAGTGTGTTCCAACTGCAACTACAGAGGGATCACACTCTTAGGCCTCCCTGGTAAGGTCTATTCAGGAGGGTCCTTCGGATAGTCGAACCTCGGATTCAGGAAGAGCAGTGTGTTTTTCGTCCTGGTTGTGGAACACTAGACCAGCTCTACACCCTCGGCAGGGTCCTTGAGGGTGCATGGGAGTTCGCCCAACCAGTCTACATGTGTTTTGTGGACTTGGAGAAGGCGTTCGACCGTGTCCCTCAGGGAATCCTGTGGGGGGTGCTCCGGGAGTATGGGGTACCAGGCCCTTTGATACGGGCTTTTAGTGTCAGGCATTGTGGTTACGAAGACAAACCTAGAATGCAGACTCATCATTAGAAAACTAATTTATTAAAATAAAATAAACAAAAACAAAAAGGCTGACGTGGCAGCAAAATAAGACAATAAGTTTAAACATGAAATAACAAAGCGTGGCACAAAAACATGACAACAGGGAACCGAGAACAATGATCCAGCGGAGTGTGGAGGAGATGACCAGGTTTTTAAACAGAGGAGGTAATTGGAAAATGGCCACAGGTGAAGCAATTAGCAAAACTAGAGGCAGGTTTAGATGGGCGTGGCAGGAAGTCAAAAGAGTGACTGGGGAGGAGTGGAAAGTTACAACAAATGAGAACTGAAACAAAAACTCAACAGAAAACAAGATGATAATAAAACAAAAACAATAAACTGAAAACCCAAATCCCTACAGTTAAGTCCCTGTATGACCGGTGACAGAGCTTGGTCCACATTGCCGGCAGTAAGTTGGACTCGTTTCCGGTGAGAGTTGGACTCCACCAAGGTTGCCCTTTGTCACTGATTCTGTTCATAACGTTTATGGACAGAATTTCTAGGCGCAGCCAAGGTGTCGAGGGGATCCGTTTTGGTGGCCTTAGGATTGTGTCTCTGCTTTTTGCAGATGATGTGGTCCTGTTGGCTTCATCAGGCCATGATCTACAGCTTTTGCAGGAGCGGTTCACAGCTGAGTGTGAAGCAGCTGGGATGAGGATCATTGCCTCCAAATCCGAGGCCATAGTCTTGAGCTGGAAAAGGGTAGAGTGCCTTCTCTGGGTCGGGGAAGATGTCTTGCTCCAGGTGGAGGAGTTTAAGTATCTTGGGGTCTTGTTCATGATGAGGGATAAATGGAGTGGGAGATCGACAGGCGGATTGGTGCAGCGTCTGCAGTGAAGCGGACACTGTACAAGTCTGTCATGGTGGAGAAAGAACTGAGTCAAAAGGCAAAGCTCTCGATTTACCGGTCGATCTACGTTCCTACCCTCATCTATGGTCACGAGCTTTGGGTAGTGACCGAAAGAACGAGATTGCGAATACAAGCAGCTGAAATGAGTTTTCTCCCCTAACTTTTATACTTATAAATTAAAACAAACATTTGGGAACACAAAGAATATAGAAATTTTTACACTTACAGTAGGCATCCTAATCAAATACATAGACCGCCACCTCAGCTGGTGGCTTCTGATGAGGAGGAGAAATGGCACTACTCTGAGCCCCCCCACATAACAAAGCCTAACTCCCAGGCTGAGCCTTGCCACCCTTGAGTTGAAGGTTTGAAGGAGATGGACCAGTAAATTGAGAGCTGTGTCTTTCAGCTCAGCAACCTCCTCACCAGACCAATGCAGTGCCCTCATTACTGAGTAAATGGCCCCAGTTTGGTGATCCAACTACTGCTACATCCTATGATGAACTCAACAGACAGGATCAGAGAGAAGGGACAGCTCTGGTTCAGTGCAACCGGCATAGGTAATGAGCTTGACTTCTCCTCTGTAGAATCATGACGTAAATGTGGAGGAGTTTGAGTTAAATTCTAGGAGTTATGTTGTCCGAGGTGTTAGCCCTGGTAGGGTCTCCCATGGCAAACAGGCTTTACGGAAAGGAATTCAAAGACCATGATGATGAGGAATTAATCAGGCGTCTTTGCCAAGATCTGGGAAACTGAGGCACCCTCCTGGAGCCAGGTCTGGGACAGAGGCTTGCTGGTGAGCACATGGTGGTAATGCCTATGCTCCTTGGGCTCAGTCAGGCAAAACATGAAACGACAACAGGAAGCCACCTCCCCATTGACCCACTACCCACAGGTGGGCAGTGGGTCAATGGAGAGGGAGATCAGGGTTCATCAAGCTCAGGTCCTGTGTGTGGTGGCAGCCAAGAGCAGGGATTCCTGGTGACATAAATTAGCTCTAGAGGTGTGGAAAAATGGTTATTCTTTACAATGTAAACTCCTCTTAACTTTTCTGAACACTTTAGTGCTGCTGTGTGACAGAAAGAGCATCAGTTATTATCATTTTCCCCTTTAGCTCAAGTAAGCAACAGAAATTGAGACAAACCTTTGAAGTTCACTGCACCTCACCTTACGGTAGAGTCTGTTCCAGCGGGTAAAAAGGGCATGTTTGCAGAGACGCGAAGGTGTTCCTGAATCCCGTCGTTGTCCCGTCGCTGTATTGACCACCTCCAACTGTGAATCACCCAGCATCCAGTTTATGCTAACACATGTGGCCTTCCCCTGCTGTTGGTACTCAGCGTTGCTCAGGCCTGTGAGAACAAAACATTCCATTCAGCTAGGCTTCTAAAGCTGGTTCATACAGTCGTTACTTGGAAATGACATTTAATGCAAGAAACTGTAATGCAATTGTTGGTTGCTCTCAAACCTTCACTTTGTTGTTTCACCTTCCTCCACCCTTGTCTCACTCTCCCTGAGGCTAATGACAGACGTAAGGTTTTGCAGCGTTGCAAAAAACCCAACCTGAGCCTAGAACTGCACGGCTGTTTATGTGGAGCTTTGATACACCCCCAGGGAGAGAGAAATGTTTGAAAAAGGATGGCTATCAATCAAGTAAGCAATGTGCCTTTGTGTGAGTGCCTGTCTGCTCTTGTGTCCCTGCAGTTAACAGTGCTTGAGGTGTATGTACAGTAAATGTTATCTCCGTTCACAAAGAGCCTACGTCAAACTGTTACCATGTTACTAACTCTCTACCTTGTGTCTCTGAAACAATTAACCTCACCAGCAGGGAACAGTGGTGGGAGGTGAAAAGAGGGGACAGAAGAAGAAGAAATGAGGAGGTAAATGGAGATCTCACTTGGTTCCAGGTAGAGAATTAGCTGTCGGCACTGAGAACACAGGCATTGGCCTGTAGCTGAAACACTGACATTGTGGTAGGCAAAAATTCATGGTTTAGGGTAAAAATATATATTTGAAGGACCAGCATGGGTTTTTGCAAGAATAAAATCCCAATTTTTTTAATTAACCTGATTTTACAGCCTGAAACAGAACATTTTACATAGCATACATATGCTTCTTATTCCTTTTTACAAACATCTTAATAGTAGCCATATTTGCAATAAAATTTAAGCTAATTAAAATAATCTAATTTTAAGTTAAATAAAAGTAAACATTGGAACATTTGTTATAAACATGCAAGAGATAGTTTTCTAGACTAGTTAGAGGTGAATACACTGTTTAGATAAATAAAAAAGACCTAGCATACCTTTAAGGACTGCATATTTGAAAATGACTGAGTTAAAGACATTTTGGTCAGACCTTGAAAATTATGTTGTACGTGCTTTTATGTGATGTTATAAAATATTGCACGATATGTTGGTGCTCAGAGTATATGCTATATATGGATCTCAGTTACCAGAATAAATTTTAGGTTAATATCTGTAAAATCGACTGAATTAGAGACATTTTTGCGTTGGCAAAGATCATTCAACTACAGCGACCAACTTGAAATAGGTTGACCTTTCTGAAAGTTTCATTAATATTTGTCCATTTGTTCATGAGATATTTTGCTACCAGACAAGCAGGGTGGATTCCAAGTTTATTCCAAAGTTTTAAGCAAAAATTTTGTGCAATGTGTAGCACTCAGAGTATGTGCTGGGATTGACTATCAGCTACTACCACACCAAGTTTGAGTTTAAAATCTGTAAAATTGACTGAGTTATAACCATTTGTGGGCTGGCTAAGGTTGATTAGCTGTGGTGGCCATCTTAAATTGGGTTCACTCCTAAAGATAATCAGTTTTAGATGTATATCCAATGATTACTTTCTGAGAGTTTCATTAAATAAAATTGTTTAATGGTTGAACTGGTGCAATTTTCCAGTTGTTAGACAAACATCTTCAATGCCTTTTTTCTTGTTGCAAAAGAAATGCTGGACTTTATGTGACAGAGAAATATTCTCAGCCACAATTCTTTGTGGCATCAACATTCAAAGCGTAGCACCCTCTGGCCGTTCACATTATGCTCAACCATGAACTGTCTTTATAAAAGAATTCCTGCATGGATTCCAGTTTGATTTCCAACCCAGTTATTTATTGTATCATGCAGTGGTACGGGGACCTTTTTTAGTAGCCGCTGAACAGCAAATGCCTCTGATCTCATCATCTGACAGACAGCTTGTTATAATACAAAAATCTGAGCTACAATGCCACAATACACGCCTGCAGATCATCTCCCCTCGTTTCCACACTCATTTTCCCATCTTCACTCTTCCATTCACCGGTCTCACCTCTTCTTTTCCGTTGCTCCACGGAGCTGGAATGAATCACCTGCCACAGTAACAATCCTCCAAGTCTCTTATTACCCATCTCTCCTCTCTTTGAACAAAAGAGTCTTGTATCCATCCTGTCCTTTTCCCCTTCCTCTCGCTCCATTCATGCCTCATTTCATCCATTCGATGGGCTTGACTCCTGTGTTTCTGTAATAGCCAATTTGATTTTTCCTTCATTGAAGACTTGATCAATGGCTCCTCTGGGAAGTGCTCAGCAGATACAAAAGAGGCTAAATTAGAGCATCTGGCTATAGGATTTAGTCCTAAACATGCATGCAACTTTTTTATTTTAAACCACTGTGTGTGTTCAGGCGTTTATATTGAATCTGTACGGTGAGTCATAAAGTTATAAAGCAACAGAAGAGTGAAACAAAAACTCACCAATGCCTAGATTAAGGTCTGGATTGTGGATTACAGATTGTAAATTCAAAATTTTCTTGGTTAATCTGACCATAAAAAAAGAAAAATCTTGAAGAAATTTAAAAAAATGCCATTAAAGCTGTTGCCAAAAATCCAACATATTACCATTCTAATTTAAAGTCCAATATTAGGTTCAAACTTAATTTTGTAATAATCTAAGCTATGACAGAACCAAACTTTATTTTTTAAGAGTATCTAGCAGCTTTATTTTGAAACTCCAGGTTAAAATCTCTTCCTGTTTGCCCTTTATGTGTTTTAGGTCATTAAAAACTAAATTTTATTTAGATTATTTTGTCACAGCTTCACCTGTTCCTGCCACGCCTCCTGCTTCTAGTCATGCCACAGCCAAGTAATTTTCCACAGTTCCCCAGTTCCAAGCCAAGCCCATGTCGTCATGCCCATGCAATCACAGTCATCTGCTTCACCTGTTTACCCCTGTATAAATACCCACAACCCACAATCATCGGTGCCAGATTATTGAACGGTGTATTACAAGTAAATGTCTAGTGTACCTTCACAGCCCATGCCTGATTCCTCGTTTCATGACCCTTGCCTGACCAACGACCCACGAGCCTTGCCTGCCCCTTATTGGATACCTCTTCGGACTCTGGTAGACTAGTAATAAAGGTGCTGAGGCATTTGGGACCCTTAAAACCCTTAAATCCTATAAAAGTTGCCAAAGATAGAAGGTCTTGCAAACCAAAACACTAACCATTGACGATCCACAAAAATATCCGGTTTTCAGGCTTGCTGTTGAGATGTATTACTATGATTCCTACAATGACCTGCCTCTTTGTCAGGCAACAGTATCAGGTATCTATCTTTCTATCTTATCTCATAATGTTGTTCAAAGGTTTTATATTCTCTTCTATGTTTATTTTTGACTTTAAGTGTTAACGGTTCAATACACTGCTCCAGGCAGACACCAGGTGTAACTCTAGAGCAGCAGAACCTCAGTTTAACATGAGATTTCAAAGCGATCAGTTTAAGTTTAAAGGCAACTATACATTTTAACCTTTTAATGAAACCAAGGGCAAAAATCCATGCAGCTTCTCTGGGACTTCTTATGTGACATTAACAGTTAATGAGAAATTGATTCATAACAATGTTTTCATTTCCTCTTTAAACAAAAAAGTTCAAATGTCTTCTGATGTTTATGCTAAAACAAGATCAGACCAAGTAACTTGTTAAAGTAGAAAACTCTGAATCAAAGACTGGTGAATGGTGGTTATTAACATTTTCATTAACTGCTGCTGTTTTCATTCCTTTTATCCAAAAAAAAAAAACCCAAAACAAAATAAAACAAAAAAGTCCCAGCTTCTGTTTGCCAAACGGCAGGGCGACAGTCAAGGACAAGTCGGTCTATTGATGTGTTTGGTGCGTAGCCCTTGGGGTTCAGGTGGAGCTGCTTTGGCAGAGTGTGATAAGAGCAGGCCCTGTGATCCCCTGGAAGTTCCTCTGGGGGCCCTGCTTTTAAACAACCCTGGACTCACAAAAGCTTGAGGAGCTCATCAGTGCCAATGAAAAGACGATAGAGGAGAGCAGAGGAAGGTGGGGGAGATATCTGAATGCAAGCAAACATCTGTCTGTCATTATTTCCATCCCGTTTTCCTCAGCCCTTTTCCTCTCGCCCTGTCTGGGGCTTCCTACAGATTGAATGGCTGTCTGATAAGAGCTGTGATTACATTGATTTGGTGTAGGGCCATCTGCACTGTCAGTCCATCTCCTTCCCTGCCTTCACCCTTGTATCCTTCAACAGACATTGCTACTCAGAGCAGGGCAGGTGTGAAGATCTGACGGATTGGACACGAAAAACATGGTCATTGTTAAGCCCACCAGACAGGAGGTTGGAGCATTTGGATAAGACTTCAAGAAAAGAAAAGGGACACTCCACAATCTATCTGGAATTGGCAAACAGGGAAAACAATCTTCAATTGTGTTTAAAGAAACTTTCTTTACTGTGAATATTTATAGTTATCACATATAATAAAGATTTAAATTTCTGAAGAGTTTTTTTATATATATATTTATTTACTGTGCCACTAACATAATGGTGTTTCTCTGTCTGTCATTGTCTATTTTCTTATCAAAGAACAACAAACGTGCCCTACATCTCTGCGCTTGTCTACCGCTCTGCCTCTCTGACTGTCCTAGATCTGAAGTGACGGCTGTTTCTACAAGTCGGTTGTCGCAAGCCTGCATTCGTCTTTACCACAAACAGAAGACTTGGGTCTCTGTGGAGTTCGAAACACTCACTCACCAAACAGCATCTCAGATGTTGCTTGACTGACTGGCACAATGACGTGAGTTTGTGAGGTGTTTGTGGGATGGGTGTTACCTGTGATCAAATGTGGTGCATTTGGCCTGATGATGTCATGTTTCTTCAAAAAAAAGTGCTGCTTAATCTTTAGTGCCTTTAATCTCTGCATATGTTTAGGTAGGACAAAATCGAAATGCAGAGTGAGAACAGAACACCATCTTCAATTCATTCATCTATTTTTTGTATCCATTTAAAATTGCTCGGGGTGGTTGATTGTCCAACAGTCTTTAATTTAGAGGAACTACACAATACTTGATCTGTCCGAAACAAATCATGAATTAGTAGACTTGTGCTTGATCACCATTCTTTGTGAAGAAAACAACACATTAATCCTTGTTTTTTTTTCTCAAACTCAAGATGTTCTGTTAATTTCAACATGATGCATGTTCCCTAAATGAAACTGAACCACAGGCTTAAATATAAAAAAAGACTGTCTCACAACCACATGACTACAAACCAACTTCTTGATGTCTTATGGTGTATACCAAGGGTGGCCAATCCTGGTCCTTGAGGGCCACTATCCTGCATGTTTTACTTGTTTCTCTGCTCCAACACACCTGATTTGAATAAATGGGGGATTAACAGGCTTCTGCAGAACACGAAGAGGTAATTTAACCACTGAATCAGGTGTGTTGGAGCAGGGAAACAAGGAAAACATGCAGGATAGTGGCTCTCCAGGACCAGGATTGGCCACCCCTGGACCATAGCCTTAACTCGGCTTCACTCTCCCCAATCTGAATTACCTTTCAGAACTCGGCGGGGTGGCAGAAAATTTGGAAAACCTTTAGTTTAAGAAAGTCATGGTTCTGCTACACTCTTTGGACTTGCAAAATATTTTGTTTTTGCTACTTTCCAGTCCCCACAATGCTCTCTTGTGCTCTGTATATCTGTCCTGGTACAACTCTTTCAAACCACATCAGGATACAAGATCTCACTATGTTAGCACAAAGCTCCTAACGCATGATATCTGCCCTAGGTTGTTTCCATGATATTGTCATAATCATGGTCATAGGTTAAACAAGAGGCCAACATGGACAGTTCTGGTTCAAATTCTGAGAACCAAGCCATGTGCATGCAAACCCCATCACTGAAATGCAACCACCATGCTTACCCATGCTCCAATACCCTGCCACTATAGTGATACACTACCATGACTTTGCTATGGAAAGTTTGTGCATGCTCAAATTGTTTTATGACCTATTGCACTCTATCACAATTTATTGTGAGCTTATCGTGTTAATAATATAAGCATGAAAAAACTCACCAAGATCCTTCCAAGACCATCCAGGTTCTGAATAATATATTGATATATGGTAATATACTGACTACCCACCAGTCTTAGTCACTATTGTTTTAGTTGATGCTCAGATAGTATATGCTCTACTGGACCTGAACCCTAAATTCCTGTTATTGTCACCAACAGACATTAAAAAGCTGTCAGTAGGCGGGGAGACGGAGGCAAACCCAGAACGCAGACTAATCATTTTTAAAAAGAAAAGTAATTTATTAAAGTAAAAATAAACAAAACAAACACAAACACAAAAATTCTAAAGGGGAAGGCAGGGCAAAAACAAGGCATGGAAAGGTAGGTAGGTGGAAGGTAACCAAACGTGAGCAATATGAGAGGAATGACCCAGTGAAGAATGGAGAAACAGAGACCGGTTTTAAAGACTGAGGGAGAAATGAATGATTGGTTACAGCTGTGAATCTTACGAGGAGCAGGTGAGGTGGGCGTGGCAGGCATAACTGGAAAACTACTGGGGAAGTGAAAGTTACAAGACATCAACAAAACCCACAACCCAAAACAAAAAACCAAAAACACCTACATTAATGAAATCTATGACAAAAGCATCACATTACTCAGAGGTATGGCGCAAATTAAAACAACCTATTATCTGTTGCCATGCAAAAATCTCAACCTGCCAGTACACACATTAAAAACTTGCTAAATGTCCCTGAAACTACCACACCTGATTGTCAGGGGCCTTCATGTATGACTTGATTTTAGAGAAAAATGTTGATCACATGTTTATAATTGTGCTTGTTTCTGTTGAACTACTGAAAATCTGAACAAAGAATCAACCTATGTGTGCCTGTGACAACCTGTAGTTGGCACAGGCTTTCTTCGTCATCACCCACATGATTTCTGGGAGATGGAAACAAGCATCAAATCAGGGCTTCATCTTAAATTGCCCTTGCTACTTGGTGCACAATTCAAAGTTTCACGTTCAAGTTTCCCATCATTGGTCTAAATCCAAGTGATGACAGTGCCTCCACTTCATCCATGATGTGGGTTTGTTGGGAGTAAAAGAAAAGCACCTTGGTCCCTGCTATATAACCTGTTTCATTTTACGTTTTCGACAACCTTCCAGCAAGAATGTAGTCACCCTCAGAACATGTTTTAACAGCGACAAAATGTGTCTAAATAATTAAATGTGTTACTGTGTTGTAGCCATACCGCTCAGCAGGGGCTGGTTGCGTCTGTATGTAGCAGGCAGCGGGCCCAGACGCTCCTGACGTTGGTTCAGAACTCGGCCCAGATGGCCAGTGTGACGCAGGCTGCCGACAGTCAAGCTGTACAGGTACACTGGCTCCACAAAGTGGCTGAGCAGCGCCCCCTGCAGGCCCAGAATGTTCCATCTAAGAGAAGGAGAGGTAGGGGAAGAAGAAATAGGAAGAAAAATTGGTTTGATGAGCAAATAAAAATAAAGGGGGGGGGCAAGAAGATGAAGCAGAGGTGGGAGGAGAGACAGAATCAAGGGGTGGAAATAGGCAGACTGACAGACATGAGAGCTTTGATGACAGGTAGAGACAATTTGATCATTATCTTGATCTGGGACGTGATGAATAGCAGCCTCTTTGTTGACAGTGCACACACACACTAACACACACACGGACACACATCCTCTCCTCCCAGACACAAACCATCATCACCAACAACAACACAGCCAAAGGTCAGTACATCAGCATTCATTACATGGAACAACACATTACCAAGTGTGCATTCATCAGTGCCACAAAGGTTAATGCACTGCACGTGGCTGCAGGAGAGCCTCCGTCAACAGCTCGGCGTGGGGGCCGACCACCTCCAGATTTGTTTAGTGAGGCTAACGTGTGACACAAAATCACTGTGGGGCTAATCCCGCCCGCAACATTCAGACCTGACACTGTAGCCAGCTGGTCATGTGCCACCTACTGTGGAAACCCCTTCTTTTTAACCAGCAGATGCTAATCTGAGGATGGGAAAAGATAATTACCATGTTTATTACCATTCCTGACATTTATCGTAGGAGGATGAGGTGTACCTGAGCTGCATATTCTCTGGTGCTTTAGGCTAATGGACCTATGTGAGGCACAATCAGAGGCTCAACATTATGCGACTAATTTTTACATTATTGTTCTTTTTGTTAATCAATGTCTCTTTATCATGGCTGCAATTACAGCGGGTGCTTGTCTTTTTTTTCTCCTTACCCTCACCATCTTAATAATCACTCATTACAGCTTCTTTTGCTTCCAAAGCAGTCAATTAACATCAACGGCTTTCTAGAAATCACTAAACGGGCGCACGAAGCAGCAGCAGCATCCGCTTTACCTGCAATCTGTTGGAGAAATCTGTCCTTCCTTCTGAAACAGAAAGGAGGAGCTTTGTTCAAAAAGCACACGCAAATTCAACACTAAAAAAAAAGAAGTTTGGGTTGAAATATTAATTTACTCCAAAAGCAACACCATGAATCAGAAACATCTTCTAATCTCATGCAAGAAAAGACAGCCATCTGGCTGGGGTGTGTGAATCTGGAGAGGGAAGAGACCTCTTCTTTCTCTCTCACTCTCGCTGCATCCATCGTTTCCTCCCTCCTCCAGTAAATGCCGACCATTAAAGTAATGTGTTCATCTGCATAAAACTGCGGTGGAATTGAGAACATCATCGTTATATGAAAGCCATTTAGGCCCCTCAATTAAATCCAGCTGTCGATTTCAAATCAAATATTAGCACAGCAGCTTCACCAGGCGCAGCTTAAGAAAACAAAATGATGATCATCGGCTCGGGCAATAAGAAGTGTCATCAAGACTGTTTATGACATGACCGGAGATTCTAATATCCCCTCTGGTCAGAGCTGAACCAACTATAATAAAGTGCAGGAAGTGAAGGGAGTGAGAAAATAAAAAAGGTAATGGGAGATTACAAAATGAGTGTAACAGAGGACAAAAGTGTGTCCAGGAGATCACTTCAAGATTGCACAAGTGTGTGTGTGTCTGCTGCCGTAAGATTCTCTCAGTTCCCCCCTCCTCTTCTAACCTTGATAAACCGCCCCTCAGTGACCCACTCACTTTGATGGAGGCCACTGATCATTTACAAATATTAAAAAAAAGAAGAAAGAAAGAAAAAAACGAGGAAGCAGTAGAGCAAAGAGAGCACGTCTGTCGTCTTCACCTGGCAGGACGGAGGGTAAAAGGATGAACAGGAGGGATGAAAAGCAGGATGCCTCCCCTCCCCCCCGTCACTCTATTTTTTTGTAAAGTAATTGCTTTCACCCCTGTTGGTGACCTGGGTAGATTTAATCACACCATCTCCAACCCAGGCCAACTGAATCAAATTGGTCAAATTAACAGCGGCTATACAGGAGAGGGGCTCACCTCTCACTCGCACCCGCTTTTTTAGCTGTCTCTTGTTTCCTCTCTCTATTTCAGTCTGTGTCTGTGCCAATCCGTTCACACACACATATATGCACACTCACACATATGCACACGAGCGGCTCAGCTGTTGTCCTGTATGGCTCACTTGGCACAGTGTGGTGCTTACTAAGCTAAATTCATGGTTTCAGCTTCTGCTGAGGCCAAGTCTTGGCAGAAAAAACTAAGTCTATTATAAACTGATCTCAGATAATTCAAAAAATGCCACATCAAGGCTGCTGGTAAGGAATGCCTGGGGTTTGCCAAACCTCCCTTAAAATATGAAATTGTGCCTTATTTGAAACGTAAGAAAACATGTACCCTATTAAATTACGGAATGCACATTTTCTCAAAGTCAGTGCAAATTTGTTGACAGATGATAAATGAAACAGGTAAATCTACTAAGTTGCGATTTGAAGGGGAGTCTTGCCCTACCACAGGCTGTCTGTTACGTGTCACATCAATCCAACTAAAGAATCCATCAATCATTGGTCGTATGTCAGATTTTGTGGGACCAACAAGAACTGATGCATATTGGTGTTACCAAGCTATGCCTAACAACAGCACAAGATTTTAAAAAATAAAGAGTTTGATAATCATCGTTTGATAACAAAAACAATAGGGATCTTTAGGAAAACAGACAGGTAGAACTGTTATGTGTTCACTGTCTAAATATTAATGCAATGGTCACAACTGCTTTAACTTGCACCTGACACACCCAGCTGTGTCTTAGCAGTTGGTTTTCCAGTTGATTTTTTGGCACAAACCCCCTCAAAAAAAAATTTAAAAAAGGAGCAGGCCAGCATCTGTTTCTGCCATCATAGTTAGGGTTCCAAGCCCGCTGAAGCGAGCAGCCAGCCAATGCAAGGCATGGCCATTTGCCTGCTCCCAGCAGAGCAGGGAACCCGATTGTTTTTGTACGGATTTTTCATCCAAACAAATTCTTTTCTGGTAAAACGCGTTAGCCAGAAAAAACAGAAACTGCTGGGGAAAATCCAACCAGACAGCCTGATAGAAAAACCCTACCGCTACTCAGACAAAAAACCTCATATCGTCCCATACCTAGGGGGTGGTATAGCAAAAGGACAATGCGTTTTTGCTAATAACTCCTAAACGGCAAGTCCTAAACTCAAAATCTTGATGGGACCTTAAAGTTTGGATAATTTTGCATCACTTTTACATTGCCCACTTCTGCCTAACTAGATTTTTTTCTATAACACAATCGTGTTATAGAAAAAAACCTACTTTTGAATACTACTCCCACATTATAAGCTGGATCAACGTGAAACTTGGTACATGACATCTAAAAACCGATCTGCTGAAGCGATGATTAAAAAGTTTAAAAATTTTTGAATTTTGTGCGAGTGACGCAATAACAAACACTTCAGCGCTAGCTAGCACAACGGTTAACTATTAATACCCTGCCATACTTTAAGATTATGGAAAATGCATTTAGATCCCAATAGTGGATGAGATGTTGCCACTTTGTATTAAATTTTATACAGTTATATAGGGGATGCTATAATTTCAAAATGTTTATATCTGAATAACTGCTTGACAGATTTACATCAAACTTGGTACAGATGATCAAGACCACACCTTAAGACGTCATCTTGAATATTGTAATGACGTGGGCGTGGCTTATATGCTATCTCACTTTTGAGCTTTGAACTCGGCTAAATTTGCGAAAATGGCTGATAAACTGTAGAAATGTGCTCTCTACGTTTGACAGAAAAGTTGCAAAATTTGACCTCTAGGTGGCGCTGTGGCACAGTATCTCTATTCTCATGATTTCTGTAAACCATGACTTTTTACGTGAGTTTTTAAAAAAAAATTAAAAATTATGCTAATTTGTATAAAACTTGCAAAATATGCAGAACCTACTTTTGCTAACTCCTTCCGAGGCTCAAAGCCAATTGAAGTGAAATTTCACGTGGTATGATCGGATGACCTGCTAACCAAACGCTGTGAACGGATTTTCAATAAATTTTTTGGTTTATGAATTATTCGTAAACAAAAAAAAAATTTTTTTTAAAGTTTATTGAGCGTAACTTCCGAATAGTTTAAATTTTATCAATAAATTCAAAAAAAGGTTAAAAAACAAAAACAACTGGACTTCTATTCTGATGTAAGCTGGATTGCTTGCAAATTGTTCTCACTCTCCTAACAATGGAGGCTCGTTAGAATCCTTGTTTGTCTGACTCACTGATGGGCCAC